>NC_048238.1:38070053-38121041 GCF_002007445.2 Ailuropoda melanoleuca
TGTTTAACAGCTTCCCTGGCCTCTACCCACTGGATGCCAGTAACACACCCTGGTCACCACAACCAAAAATGTCTCCAGACATTGCCAAACAGCCCCTGTAGGGCAAAAGCACCCCTGGGTGAGAGCCACTGTCCCAAATGCTGATAGCTAGAGATATTCATTCCAGGAAATAACACCAGCATCCCTTATTTCCAGAAAACAGGCACGTGTATACAGCAGTGCATACATATACCCAGAGACTCCAACCTTAAAAAATAATTTTATAGGGGTGCCTGGGTGGCACAGCNATAATTTTATAGGGGTGCCTGGGTGGCACAGCGGTTAAGCGTCTGCCTTCGGCTCAGGGCGTAATCCCGGCATTATGGGATCAAGCCCCACATCAGGCTCCTCCGCTATGAGCCTGCTTCTTCCTCTCCCACTTTGTGTTCCCTCTCTCGCTGGCTGTCTCTATCTCTGTCGAATAAATACATAAAATCTTTTAAAAAATAAATAAATAAATAAATAAGTAATAATTTTATAAGCTTTTAAGGGGAAGTGTACAGATATCTGTCATTTATTTTGAAATATGCTTTAAAAATATGGTGGATCAAGCAATAGATGGATAGACATGTGATAAAAGAAGCATAATAAAATCTTTTTTTTAAAGGTTTTATTTATTTATTTGTCAGAAAGAGAGAGAGAGCACAAGCAGGGGGAGTGGCAGGCGGGGGAGAAGCAGGCTCCCCGCTGAGCAGGGAGCCCAATGCGGGATTCGAGCTCATGACCTGAGCGGAAGGCAGACGTTTAATTGACTGTGCCACCCAGGCGTCCTGCACAATAAAATCTTACTTACAGAATCTAAGTGGTACGTATCTGAGTGTTCATCCTAACATTGTCTCAACTTCTCTGTATGTTCGAAAAATTTTCATAATAAAAATGTTGGGGGGAAAGATTTCATGCATATTTGACTATCACAGTTAGAAAATCGAGAGGCTCATTTCACTTTATTATGTTCAATAGAGATACAAGGAACATATTTCACTGTCAGTACTAACCGAGATGTTCTTTTTCCTCCAAAACCATGTTGTTAAAGCTAAGCAATCTGATCACATGAACAACCTACCTAATAGCCATGGGAAATTCAAACTAGTGAGCGTTGACTCTAGCTGAAGGAGGACTCAGATTCACTAATTGTCCCATTTGGTAACTGAAGAAACTACGTCTGGGAGCGAGCATTCCCTGTATTTTTAAAGAACTGCTTTACACAGGGGTCTTTGTTCTCATCTTTGAGTTTCAAGGATTCTGTCATTATTATGAACATTTATTCAAAAAACTTAAACACTAGTTTCCCCCCAGGAGTTTCACCACCTAATAAAGTGGGAGATGTTGAAAGATTCAAATTAAATCAGATACATCTCCTTCTGAAAAACCCTTCTTACCCTTACATATGCTAACAGTTGCCTTTAAGCATTTCATTAGACCACAATTCAGCCAATGTTTATTGAAACTATCATATGTCAGGAACCATGGGTACAATATGGACTCTAAGAGCATGGTGATTTGTAGAGAGTTATACCAACGTGAAATGTGTTGTTGCATCATCGTAAGACTTTTGGAATCAGATGACTCCACAGGTACAGGCTAGGGTCTTTGAGTTTAGTATTGTGCTTTTTAAAAAAGCAGACACAGAATGAAAGATGCTCAAAATCATAAGTCATCAGGGAAATGCAAATTAAAACCACCATAAGGTACTACTATACCCCGCACTAGAATGTCTAGAATTCAAACACCTGTTAATTTGAGGTGTTGGAAAGGATGCAGCACGACTGGAACACTCAGGCATTGCGGATGGGATCGCACAACAGTGTAGCTACTTTGGAAAACAGTGTGGCAGTTTCATATGGAGTCAAACGTAACCTGCTATATGACGCAGAAATTCTACTCCTATAATGCTAAGCCAAATAAGTCAAGCAGAGAAAGACAATTATCATATGGTTTCACTCATTTATGGAACATAAGAAGTAGGAAGATAGGTAGGAGAAGAAAGGGAAGAAGAAAGGGGGGGTAAACAGAAGGGGGAATGAACCATGAGAGACTATGGACTCTGGGAAACAAACTGAGGGCTTCCAGAGGGGAGGGGGGTGGGGGAATGGGATAGGCTGGTGATGGGTAGTAAGGAGGGCACGTATTGCATGGTGCTCTGAGTGTTATACGCAACTAATGAATCATGGAACACTACATCAAAAACTAGGGATGTACTGTACGGTGACTAACATACAATATAATACAACATACAATAAAAAATTATTAGAAAAATAAAGAAAAAAAAAGAAATTCTATTCCTAGGTATTTTTTCAAGATAAATGAAAATATGTCTAAACAAAGAACCATATAGAAGTGTTCTCAGCAGCTTTAACACATCAGCCAAAAGCCTGAAATATCCTGTATCTATCATCAGGCAAACAGATGAACTGTGGGTATATTCATACAATAGAATACTACTGGCCAACAACAATGAACAAACTACTAAACACACAACATTGATTCATCGCAAAAACATGATGTTGAGAAGATTCACATTTTGAGAACCACTGCTTTACTCCAATGCTTAGAAATTGGTCAATCCCATATAGCTACTAGGTTCTCCTGATATACTTTCTCACTGATGCAACAGAGTGACACTTCATTTTACTATGAGCATATGGTCTAAGAAGTTACTGTATTAGCACTACAACTGTGGAATCAGTTTTAGAACTGTAAGGGAGCTTTGAGGTCAGCTGCTGCAACTTCCCAACCCTTTTCAGAAATTTCCCTAAAGTGTACCAGAGTTCTGCTTTCAAACCCCTGTTGATTTAGGATCTTGTAGTTCTTCCAGTTCTTTACCCAAAATACCAATTTTTATTTTATAGCACGGCCCATGTAGACAGCAGACTTACAGATTTATCTGAATATTTTGTGGTCGCCTTTTGTTTCTACTCCTGCAGTTTCCCATCTCTAACAGTTCTTTAAGACTTGATTCCCCACGCCCTGCATTTCCCACCATTTGGTCAGTTTATTCTCAAATTAAGAGCACTTCTTTTTTCGACTTTTTTTTTTTTTTGCCACTTCTCAATCAATAAATGACTGATACTATAGGGTTTCGCTTGTTTGGTTGTTTTCAGTTTTGTTTTGATATGGGTCTCTGGCTATAAAAATTCTGTTTCTACAATTTTACAGGCCTTGATTCTTCTAAATCTCTTCAGACTCTCCAGGAAACTTGTTACTCATATGCCATTCTCCTGATATTTTACGGGATATTCATTTAATATTCTCACATAAAATAGGTTTTCAAGAAATCCTGACTCAGAATGAGAGACTACAAAGTAAATTACTACCCCCAGGCAGCTAAGCACTCACTTTACTAGCCAGCTGATCCCATTCATTCTTGTTCAGTCAGTTTCTTTTAAAAAAAAGAATCTACTGGGGCGCCTGAGTGGCTCAGTCATTAAGTGTCTGCCTTAGGCTCAGGGCGTGATCCCGGAGTTCTGGAATCGAGCCCCATGTCGGGCTCGGCTCGTCCGCTGGGAGCCTGCTTCTTTCTCTCCCACTCCCCCTGCTTGTGTTCCCTCTCTCACTGGCTGTCTCTCTCTCTGTTAAATAAATAAATAAAATCTTAAAAAACAAAAGCAAAAAAGAATCTACTACCAGAGTGAGTCTATCTCAACTTCATCCAAACTCCCAATCACTTCCTGCTTTATAGAAAACAAAATTGCCTCTACTCCTTTCAATCAAAAAAAAAAAAAAAAAAGCAGGTGACAATCTGTTTCTCTGATTACCATAAACCAGAAAATCTCCAGTGTAGAAGAGGAAAACAGTTTTCCTTGACCCTCTTAGGGTCCCTGGCTAGGTGTGAAAATTAAACTGACAAAGATAGATTGAAGACCCAAATGAAGACCCAAAGAAACAGTTAGACCTGAATATTTTTATAGTAGGTTGAACAAAGAGTGGACAGTCATGGAGATATATGATAGGTCAGACAGTATAATAGAAGTGTAGTAAACTGGAAACTTGTTAAATTTGTTAGGTCTGATTGTTAGGATTCTTCTCAGTTGCCTTTGTCTTTGGAGATAAGAATACCCCTTTCCTCTTGGTATAGGATGGGTACCTCTCACATGAAGGTCTTCTGACCTGCTTGGGGGTGGGGTTTCAGAGTGAACTTCCTGCTTCTGCTGTGTGCTCGAACTCCTTCAACTTAAAATATTCTATACACTAAGGTGTCACATTTTAGGATAGCATGTCCTGAACCAAGTCACCAGTCTTTGTTAAAAACAAAGGCATTCAAGGGCGCCTGGGTGGTACGGTCTGTTGAGCATCCGACCATTGCTTGCAGCTCAGGTCCTGATCTCAGGGTCGTGAGATTGAGCCCCATGTTGGGGTTTGCTCTCGGTGCAGAGTCCGCTTGAGATTCTTTCTCCCTCTCTCTCTGCCCCTCCAGCTCATGC
The DNA here is from genome assembly GCF_002007445.2 of Ailuropoda melanoleuca. Classification (NCBI taxonomy): domain Eukaryota; kingdom Metazoa; phylum Chordata; class Mammalia; order Carnivora; family Ursidae; genus Ailuropoda; species Ailuropoda melanoleuca. The sequence goes on from NC_048238.1 coordinate 38,074,514, forward strand.
TTTCTCTCTCTCTCAAATAAATAAATCTTAAAAAAATAATAATAAAAGTAAAGGCATGCATTCACAAAGATGAATAAAGTTTTCCCAATGTTGGCTGTAATACATTATTGCACTTCCTCAATTTGAATGGTAAATGTGAGGCTGTATTTCAGTTCTACAGCTTACATCAGTTTCATTTTGTAAAAATAGAGTAGACATTCACATGAATCAAAAACCAAAATGAAAGTGTGGATATTGAGAAGTCGTACTCCCAGTGTGATTCCTTTAACCCCATTTCCTCCCCCACCCCATGTAGATAACCACTTTGACTTATTTCATCTCTATCTTCTCCTTTTCCCAAATAAATACACCCAAACCAATATGAGTATATTTCATATAGCCCCACCTCTTTCTTTCAGTAAAGGTAGCATTCACTACTCTTGACCTTGCTTTTCTCATTTAAAAATAAAGACTTTTGATTTTTAACGTCAGTACCTAATGCATTTTTTTAGCTAAATAGTATGCTACTGTGTGAGTGAGTATACGGATCTTCCTCAACTTACAATGGAGTTCTATCCCAATAAACATTGTAAGTTGAAAATACTGTAAGTAAAAAATACATTTAATACACCTGCAACATGCTCAGAACACTTCTGTGAGCCTTCAGTTGGACAAAATCGTCTAATGCAAAGCCTATTTTACCCTAAAGTGTTGAATATCTCATATAGTTTACTGAATCGTGTACTGAAAGTGGAAAACACGATGGTTGTCAGTGTGTAGACTGTTCTCCCTCATGATCGCATCACTTATACATACGTCAAGAGAATTTCATTGTGATTATCTTATCTTTGGGAAATAATATATGAATTTGTTTTCATTATGCTGTTCTCCATTTCTAAATTTACAATAAACACATATGATTTTTATAAGGAAAACCAAGAAATGTTACTATTTTTCTCACACATCCTTTTGAAGCATCTAACTCTTTTTGCATACAAGAGTTTGTAGTTAGACTTTTTAGAGATGCTGAAAGCTGGCAGCCTAGTCCATATCCTGGTGCATAGAGCAAATTCAAAACAGTGGATCCAGTCGTCTAAAAGTGGTGTTATGGGGGCGCCTGGGTAGCACAGCGGTTAAGCGTCTGCCTTCGGCTCAGGGCGTGATCCCAGCGTTATGAGATCGAGCCCCACATCAGGCTCCTGCTATGAGCCTGCTTCTTCCTCTCCCACTCCCCCTGCTTGTGTTCCCTCTCTTGCTGGCTGTCTCTCTCTCTGTCAAATAAATAAATAAAATCTTAAAAAAAAAAAAGTGGTGTTATGGGGAGTTCACTAAGTCTCAAACAGCACGCCCCTATGCCCATAACTTTCCCCACAAAAACCAAAAGTAAATATCACCACCAAGCACAATGAAAGACGACTCTCTACGATGAAGGACAAAGGAAACTCCAAAATGGTTTGCCTTTCTCTCATGCCACTTTGTGACATTTTGTGTGCTTATTAGCTCCCCTAACCTTAGTATACCTTCTGTTCGCCCACAACACAAAACCTTAAACTAATTAACACCTTCTTCTCCCACCCCCCAAAAACAGTATATTCAGGCTCATCACTTGTTCCTTTTTTGTTTTTTTAATTGTTTTTAGATGTTTGCTAAACAAACCGAAAGCAGTGCTGGGGAAAAATGAAACCAACATACACATGTCACCCCAAAGCAGGCCTTGACATTGCTAAATCATTTCTTTTTTTTTTTTTTTAAAGATTTTATTTATTAGTTATTTGACAGAGACAAAGACAGCCAGTGAGAGAGGGAACACAAGCAGGGGGAGTGGGAGAGGAAGAAGCAGGCTCATAGCGGAGGAGCCTGATGTGGGGCTCGATCCCACAACGCCAGGATCACGCCCTGAGCCAAAGGCAGGTGCTTAACCGCTGTGCCACCCAGGTGCCCCTGCTAAATTATTTCTTTATGTTCTGTTTTTAAATATTATTTTATACTCAATAACTATGCTTGGTTTTACAATGTGTAGATTTTAATGGATTGTGACCAGTAACAGACTTCATTTTCCTGCATTCAGGTTTCACTTACAAAAAACATACTAAGTTTCCTTGGGCTTAACAACCGAAAGAAACAGAAAGAACGTTGTTTTATTTCTGAATTATCCAATACATTATAAATTCGAGAAGGCTCTTTTTCTTGGATGCTTCCACATCCTTAATTTTCACTTGTTTTATGTTGTGAAAATTCTTTAATTACACGAAAATACTGACCAACTCTACGTGTACTGCAAACCAACAATGTTAGGGGACGTCCTTAAAAAAAGAAAAGTTCAGGTAGGATTTCGGTGAAACTAGAACTACTATTCACCAAGTAAGAGAATGATAAAAAAAAAAAAGGGGGGGCACCTGGGTGGCTCAGTCAGTTAAGCATCTCTCTTCGGCTCAGGTCATGATCTCAGGGTGCTGGAATCGACCCCCCTGTCAGGGGGAGCCTGCTTCTCCCTCTGCCCCTCCCCCTCTCATGCTTTCTTTCTCTCTCTCTCTCAAATAAATAAATAAAATCTTTAGCAACACACACACAAAGAATGATAAACATATTTTATGATAAAAATGGATGTGAGAATTCTATTCAGCTATAAAAAGGAATGAAAAATGGATCAGAGAATATTATTCAGTCATAAAAAGGAATGAAATTTTGATATATGTTACAACATGGATAGATTTTGAAAACATTTTGCTTGATAAAATAAGCCAGAAATAGAAGAACAAATATTGTGTGATTCAAATTATATGAGGTACCTAAAATAAGTAAATTCATAGAGATGGAAAGGAGAACACAGGTTACCAGGGGCTGGGAAGTGGAGAAGGGGAAGTTATTATTCAATGGGTGCAGAATTTATGTTGGGGATGATGAGAAGTTATTGGGCATAGATAGTGGTGACGCATACACAACGTCGTGAATATATTTAATGTCTCCAAACTACACTTAACACATGGCTAAGATGATAAATACTATGTTATATTTATTTTACTACAATAAAAAAATCAATTTTAAAAAGGGGGGCAAGGAAAAATATGGATCAGGACTTCTGGTCCAATGGGAAAGACTGAACATGCATGTAAAACTCCATCCCATAACACCCAAATTCCATTGATATGACAGAAATTATACTTTTTTAAAAAGATTTTTATTTATATATTTTAGAGAGAGAGAGCACGCGTGTGTGCACAGGTCAGGGGAGGGGCAGAGTGTGAGGGAGAGAGAAGCAGACTCCCCGCTGATCACAGAGCCTGATGCAGGGCTCAATCTCATGACCCTGAGCTCATGACCGGAGCTGAAACCAAGAGTCGGATGCTTAACCAACTGAGCCACCCAGACTCCCCAGAAATTACACTTTTTAAAAACAATAACAACACTAGGCATCGACTTAACAAGAAAGGTTCAAAACTTATATCAAGAAAATTACAAAACTCTTCTAAAAGACAAAAGGTAGACTTGACACAACAGAAAATACCTTATTTTGGGATAGGCAGACTTAACATCATAAAGGATACTGATTAATTCTAAGTTAGTATATATATTTAATACAATCACGATACAAACATCATCAGATTTTTGTTCCCTAGAGTTGATTATAAAGGGAGGACAAGCAAGCAAGAATAGGCAAGAAACACCTGAAAAAGATAACAGTGGGGGCTTGCCCCGGCAGATATTAAAACATTATATAACCCAAAGTAGAAAGTAACTAGCTCAGAGTTCATACTGATATAGGTAAGTGATCGAAGAGGAAAATGGGGACGAGACAGATGTCTTGTGAGTTATTTCATCTAATGTAGATACTTGACCTCAAAGAAGTAGAACCGAACTCCCCACTCCTTCAACGTGGGCTGCGCATAGTGACTTCCTTCCAACGAGGGCAATATGGAAAACAAGGGGGAAAAAGAATGCCTTTACAGGGAAGCAATCTGACAAGCACTACCTCAGCCAAGTGATCAAGGTCAACATCAACAGTGATAAATCATGTTGATAATATGCATCCTCGGCACGATGTGATGTGATGAAAATGGCACTTTACCTCTGTGGTCTTCCTCCCAAAAGCTCATAACACCGGTCTAATCTTGAGAAAAACATCAGATGCCTTCCAGTAGTGGAACATACTACAAGAAACCTGACCCATACTCGTCAAAACTCTCAAGAGCGCCAAAAAACGCAAAATCTGAGAAACTGTCACCACAAGACGAGCCTAAGGAGACGCGATGACTAAATCTAATGTGGTATCCTGGCATGGAAAAACGATGACATTCGGTCAAAGCTGAGAAGAGCTGAATGAAGTATGCACTTTGGTTAATAATAATGGATGGGCATCGGTTCATTCATTTTGATTAATGTACCATACTAATGTAAGATGTTAATAACAGGGGAAATGATGTAGCGGATATTAGAGCTTTCCATACAATCTTCTCAAATGGTTTTTGTAAATCTTAAGCTGTCCTAAAAAAATAGTCTATTATGCATGAAATATTTTTGTAGATGTCACCCTGTGGCCTTTGCGTGGGTTAACTGGAGAATATGCCTCGGAAAGGAATTGCTGGGTGTTAGAACACAGCTTTGCTAGATACTGTCAAATTGATCTGAAAATGCTTGTACCAATTTTCAGCCCCACTATCAGTGTATGAAAAATCGAATTCCACCCTCCTTTCCCAGTAATACATGCATCCTTATCAATCTTTAGCTAATTTTCAGACTCTTTCTTAATTTTTTGCACACCTGCTGGGTAGAAACATGATGTGAATCGTTGTTTAACTTGCGTTTCTGTGATTTGTGTTCTTTTACTTCAACCAGGTTCCTACATACTGAGTGGCCTGTTGTCTTTTGCATTTTAATTTGTAGTTCTTTATATATTTTAGAATATTTGTATGTTATGTTACTGTCAAATGTGTGTTCACATCCCTGATTTCAAGCATTTTTAATGATGTCTTTTAAACCACTAAACTTTTTAATGACATTACTTTTATTTTAAGATTGTATTTACTTATTTTTGCAAGAGAGAAAGAGTGAGAATGAGTGGGGGGGGGGCAGAGGGAGAAGCAGACTCCCCACCAGGCAGGCAGCCAAGCAGGGAGACACCCCCACCAAAAGGGATCAAGTGGGACTGGATCCCAGGACCCCGGAATCATGACCTGAGCTGAAGCAGACGCTTAAATGACTGAGCCACACAGTTGCCCTGACACTACTTTTAAATGTAGTCAAATTTATCATTTTTTCCTTTATGGTATATACATTTCATTGCTGCTTTGCAAAATCCATCCTATTGAAATAACGAAGCATTCTCCTCTATTTCTATATGAAAAAATTAAAATAACACTTGCTAGGTTTTTTTTAAGATTTTACTTATTTATTTTTTAAAGATTTTATTTATTTATTTGACAGAGAGAGAGACAGCCAGTGAGAGAGGGAACACAAGCAGGGGGAGTGGGAGAGGAAGAGGCAGGCTCCCAGCGGAGGAGCCTGATGTGGGGCTCGATCCCAGAACGCCGGGATCACACCCTGAGCTGAAGGCAGACGCTTAACGACTGAGCCACCCAGGCGCCCCTAAGATTTTATTTTTAAATAATTAAGATTTTATTTTTTAAGTACTCTCAACGTGGGGCTTGAACTCACATCCCCAAGATCAAGAGTTGCCCACTCTACCAACTGAGCCAGCCAGGTGCCCCAATAACACCTGTTCTATCAAAAAAACAAACAAACAAACAAAACAACTCATTATAAAACTTCAGAAACTTAAAGGGAGGGCATTGGCACATGAGCAGAATATCCAGAAGTGGGTCCACTTGCATATGGAAATTTGGTATATGATAAAGGTAGCATCTCAGTACAATGACGGAAAGATGGACCTTTAATAAATAGTATTGGGGTAACTTCTTGGCTATACAGAAAAAGATAAAACATGATCTGATAAATTCCAAATACAGCAGAAATTTAAAGGTAAAAAATTAAACCATACATGCCCAGAAGAAATCATATGTAAATTCTCCGATACTCAGGAATGCAAAACACTTTCCTAACTAACTAGGAATCAAAATCCAGAAACTAGGGAAAAAATATTGCTAAATGTGACCATGTCGAATTTTAAAAACAGAAAAACAAAACAAAACAAAAAAACCCTCCACATCCAAAAACACCATAAACCATGGAAAAAGACAAATGGCAAATTGGGAAAAAAATATTTACAACTTGTATCTCAGTAATTTCCTTTAAGTATTTGCTTAAAAATAGAGAAATAAGAGGCTATCTGCCCCGTAGGAAAATGGGAAAGAGAAATGAATACACATTTCAAGAAAAAGAAATGCAAATGGTCCTTAAACATGAAAAAATGTTCAACCTGTTTGGTAATAAAAAGATGCAAATTGGGACGCCTGGGTGGCTCAGTTGGTTAAGCGGCAGCCTTCGGCTCAGTCATGATCCCAGGGTCCTAGAATCAAGCTCCCAGCTGAGCAGGGAGCCTGCTTTTCCCTCACCCTCAGACGCCCACTTGTGCTTGCTCTCTCTCTCAAATAAATAAATAAAATCTTTTAAAAAAAAGATGCAAATTAAGTTTTGCAAAGATACCATTTCTCATTCGGCAGAACAATAAACACACAGCCTAGAGCCCCCAGCAGGAAGTTCAACAGAGGCAGTTAAAATCAACTTCCAGTCTCGTTCCTGATCTCAATATTTCACCCTTAAGTATGATGTTTACTTTTCGTAGATACCCTTTATCAGATTGAGGAAGTTCCCCTCTTAGTTTGTTGAGAGTCTGTGTTTTTTATGATAAATAATTGTTTAATTTCATTAAATGCTTTTTCTGCATCTGGTGAAATGTGGCTTTTTTTTTGTTTTTTTTTAATAATAATTTTTTATTATGTTATGTTAGTCACCATACAGTACATCCCAAGTGAAATGTGGGGTTTTTTACCCCTTTATTCTGTTAATGAGGGGAAATACATTGATTTTCAGATGTTAAACTGATCTTGTATTTCTGAAATGAATCCCACTTGGTCCTGATATACTGTCTTTTTTTTACATATTGCTGGATTCAATTTGCAATATTTTTTCTAGGACTTTGGAGTCTATGATCACGGGAAATAGCAGCTTTTAATTTCCCTCTTGCAATGTCCTTGTCACGTTTTGGTATTAAAGTTATGATGCAGCCATTGCACTATTGGGTATTTACCCCAGAGATACAGACGTAGTGAAGAGAAGGGCCATAGGCACCCCAATGTTCACAGCAGCATTGTCCACAATAGCTAAATCGTGGAAGGAGCCGAGATGCCCTTCAACAGATGACGATTAAGAAGTTGTGGTCCATATATACAATGGAATATTACTCAGCTATCAGAAAGAACGAATTCTCAACATTTGCTGCAACATGGACAGCACTGGAGGAGATAATGCTAAGTGAAATAAGTCAAGCAGAGAAAGACAATTATCATATGATTTCTCTCATCTATGGAACATAAGAACTAGGANAGCCAGCCAGGCCCCCTCCCTTTTTTTTTTTAATTTATTAAACGGTATTATTTCTTTAAATGCTTGAAAGAATTCACCATCGAAGCCATCTGCGCTGAAGTTTTCATTATGGGAGGTTTTAAACTGCAGATTCAATTTCTTTAATAGACATAAAAATCTTCTTTATCTTCTTGAATAAATTTTGGTAAACTGTGTTTTTTGAAAACCATCCATTTCATGCAAAATTTCACATACTGCCTTTCCTATAACTAACTGTATCTAAAAGTAACCAAAGAGTTGATGAGGAATGCTCTTTTCTCCTAAGGGAATTCAAGTTTATAAATGATTTGTTCAAAAATAAATTATCAATTTACAACCTCACTATTTCATAACCCCAAATGAAATCACGGGTCTATGCAGTCATTATTAATGGCTGCTCAAAATATCAAGCGATAAGCGCATGGGAAGTTTTATAATAGTTGATTTAGGCTGACACTACTTGAACCCACTTGATCAATTTTAATGCTCCTCAAAGAGAAATAACCAGAAATTATGTGTCGCCCCTTGCGATACAACACAAAGTACACACCACCACCTATGAAATGTTGTTGGCCATCCCTGCAACCAGATCAAACCTGAATCTAATTATGCCTGTTTACTTAACTATCAGTTGACAGGTAACACAGGGGCCAAAAGAACATGTTAAATGACATGGCATGAAGGCAATCAGCAACAGTCAAAATATAGGACGTTCTAGGAAAATGACGTGGTTTCTTTAACAAATAAATCATTTTAAAAAAAAGGAGCTGGGGACTATAAATTTAAAAAATTGACAAAATTTAACAGCAACCAGACACAACGTGTGGACCCTGTTTACTGATTTGAAAAAATCAACTGTAATAAAAAGAAAAAAACCTTAAGATCATTGGGGAAATTTGAATACTGAGAGGATATTTCATACTATTATGGGATTATTGTTAATTTTTTTGGAGCAATAACAGTAATACTTTTTTTTTTAAAGGATCTTTATCTTTTAGAAAGACGTAAGAAGTATTTACTGGTGAAATGATATATCTGGGGTATATTTCAAAATAATTGCGGGAGAAGTGGTGATTATAGGTAGTGGGAGAGTGTAGCTGAAATAAGACTGGTCACATGTTGATAATTATGGAAGCTGAGTGATGGGTACATGAAATTTTGTTATATTGTTCCCTCTACACTTATATATATTTAGTAATTTCCATAATAAAGTTTTTAAGAACCCTAACGGTGCTGGAAAACAAAGGTGCCATTCACAGACCAAAAATGTGAAATTTGAAACATTTGAAAGCAGACGGGATCAGAAGAGAAGTCAGAGGACAGGAAACCGCAGATTAAGTCATCAGAAAGGTTCTTGCCAAAGCAGCCTTGAGAAAAAGGAGTGGGGAAGTATGCGCTCCCAGAGTTATATATTTTCAAAACTTATTGGTATGAGTTGGAACAATTAGGGTCCTTTCTCTCCAACTGGCCCTTTTCCCCCCTCACCTGAATAGAACTGCTGATCGGAAAAATCCAAGAATGTTCTCTAAAGAAATTGGCCCTAATGAGGTGAAAACCTGAGAAAGTAGAATTGGCACTATGCCAAGGCGGGGATGGGAAAGTAGAGAACAGGCTCCATCCCTCTAGAAGTCCAGTAAGTTCTCCACGGAACTGCACTTGCTTACTACTCCCTGCGCCCTGCCTACCCATAAGGAAGGTTTCCTAGAGCTACAACCTTTTTTTTTTTTAAATGTTTTATTTATTTATTTGACAGAGACCTAGAGAGAGTGGGGGAGGGGCAGAGGCAGAGACTCTCAAGCCTGGAGCATGACGCAGGGCTCGATCTCACGACTCCGAGATGGAAACCCAAGAGTTGCCAGGTCCTTAAGAAAAAAACCAACCCCATGACAGAAAAGTAAAATACAGAAAGTGAAATACAAACAGACTGCAATGAGAAAGAAAGTACCAGAGATAGGAAAAAGATTCTTAGAAAATGAATGAATGAACATTAATTATTAACCTACATATTTTCCTTAACAAGCTAAATAATGAACTTGAAAGACCAAACTGGTGGTCTGGAAGTAAAATTAAGGAGCTGTCCTGGAATATAAAGCAAAAAATAAACAGAAAATATTAAAAAGTGATGAAGGAAAAATCTAGAAACTCCAATATCTAACTAATCAGTGTTTCAGAAGTAGAGGATAGACAGGATGTCAGGGAAGAAATAATCAAAAGTATTATTACAATACAATTTGCTAAACACACTGATGGGGGGGTATGTCAAAGGGACACAGGAGCCCCCAGAAAAGGCTCCCAATGGACGAAACTGGAACAGTTGGAACAAAATAAAGTAGTGTTGGATTAGAGCCCAAAGCATAAAATAAACCTCCATGAGTCATTACTGATATAAACGATTGAGTAAATTAATAAATGGGGGAGAAAACACCTTCTGTGCAGAATTTAAAATAATTTATGTAGATATGCCACTCTAAAGGCAGGGTGGCATAATTCCTCCCTTTTTAAGTGTGGGGCTGGACATGGTGACTGCCTTTCTGACAGTGCAGTGATGCAAAGAGTTAACTTGGTGGTGGAGAAACCCAACCAATAGCCAAGTGATCGGGCCACCAACGGCAGTGATTAAGTCATGTTGATAGTATGAACCCTTGATGTGACATGATGAAAATGGCACCTCCCCTCTGTGATCTTCTTCCTCAAAGCCCATAACTCCAGTCCAATCATGAAAACACATCAGAAGAAGTTCAATACAGGAGCATTCTACAGTATACCTGACCATCAAAAATAAGGCAAGTCTGAAACGCTGTCACGCCAAGAGAAGCTTAAGGACATGATAACTAAATGTCACGTGATATCCTGGAAGGGGATGGGGGAAGTAAGCGATATTAGGTAAAATCTAAATTGGAATAAAGATAGACGTTAGCTAATAATAATGTATCAGCATTGGTTCAGTAATTGTATCAGCATTGGTTCAGTAATTGTAATGAACATACTACAGTATCGTAAGATGTTAATAACAGGGAAAACCATAGACGTCTTGGGGAGACATACGGGCGGGAACTCTGTACGACCTGCTCAATTTTTCTGTAAACCTAAAATTAGACTAAAAAATAAAGTCTATTTTAAAAGTACAACTTGCTTAAGCAAAGACATGAATCTTCAGAATGAAAGAACCTAAAGAATGCTGAATATAATGAGAGACAAACATTGTGTTTCATTTCCATGATTCTGAATCCCTCCGTCTCACATTTACTGAGCACTTATTTTGCAGTTTCCTAGTCACCATCTAGGGAGTGGGTTTAGACCCCTCCTACCGGCCTTGGTTTTTAAATGTTGGTGACGTGTATCGTCTCTGTAATGACAGCACACAGCAAAAGGACCCTAACGTGGACTTTTAAGGCTAATTCAGTTTTTTAACTCACATTCAGAGACCAATTTACGAAATTTCAAAACTCCAAGAAAAAAATCGACAAAGCTTTCAAAGGGAAAAAAAAAACCAAAAAGGTTACTCAGAAAGGGTTCCAAAGCCAACTGACATCATGCAACATCAGATAGAATATGCTGGAGAAGTGCCTTCAGAATTTGAAGGGGGAATATCGTCAATCTTCAAGTGTATGAGAACAAAAGATATTTTAAGCACACAAGAACTCGGAAAGTTTACCTCCCACACCTGTAACAATTACTCAAGAAAATAGTTCAGCCCAAAATATAAGTAATCCAAGAAAGAACACGAGATGTAAGAAACAGTAGGTGCTGAGCCTGTCCCAGATTGGGGTGGGGGCGGGAGGATCTGAAGGAAAATGAAAGGAGGCTTGATTACAGCTTGAGGCTTGGAGACTTCTCTACTGAACGGTGACGTTTTATAAACGTTTCCTTTTCTGGGGCTCTAATCCCACGGCTTGACTCTACATAGAATATTTATATAAAATCACATTGTGAATTCTGTTTCTTTTTCCGTTTGAAGTATGATTACTGATTTACTCGGATTTACTTTTACCATCTTATTTTATGCTTCCTATTTACTGTTTTCTCTATGCTTCTTCTTTTCCTGCCTTTAGACTGGATTGCTTATGGGTATGTTTGAAACTAATAATTCGTTAAGGGATTGCTCCTTTTTTAAAGATTTTATGTATTTATTTGAGAGAGACAGCGCGAGAGAGCAAGCACGAGTGACGGGGGAGGGGGGCAGAGGGAGAGGAGGAAGTGGGCTCACCGCTCCAGGCCCGACTCGATCCCAGGACCCCGGGATCATGACCTGAGCCAAAGGGAGACACTTAACGGACTGAGCCACCCAGGCACCCCTAGGGATTGCTCTTCAAGTTTTAATATACCTGCACAAAGTATGAGCTTAATCAATTTGGAACAATACAAGGACTTGACATTACAAATCCAAATATTTTAGCTCTACATTCCTTTTATTGCCCTTCCACCCCCAAACAGATATAACTATTGGTTTACACACGCAACGTTGGCTTAGATTTACCCAGCAGTAGTATTCGCCGCTGATGGCTTGAGGGTTGCACCATTCTCCTGAGAATTGCTCTAAGACAGTGCATCCCTGGCTGGGAGGTTACCCATCCCAACCCCTAAGGGCAGACTGCAACCAGTACCTGATAACGGGGGTACAAAAAGCCAGCTCCCTTGCTACAACCGAGGACAACTCAGTGGACCAATATCCGTTTTCTATTGCTGCTTTAACAAATGATCACAAACACAGTGGCTTGAAACAACGCAAATTTATTATCTTACAGGTGTGGAAGTAAAAAGTCCAACATGTGTCTCACCAAACTAGAATCAAGGTGTCGGCCGGGCTATGTTCCTTGTTGGAAGCAATACAGGAGCATGTATGTTCTTGCCTTTTCCGGCTTCAAGAGGCCACCAGTGTTCCTTGGCTCGTGGCCCCCTTCCTCCACCTTCAAAGCCACAACAGAGCACCTGTCTGATCACTCTTTCATAGGCACATCTCTTTCTCAGACTCTTTCTTTTGCCTCCCTCGTCCTAGCTTAAGACTCTTGTGATTACATTGCACCCAGGATACTCTGGAATAATCTCTTCAAGATTGGTTGATGAGCAACTTTAATTACATCTGCAACCTTCCTTCTCCTTTGCCACAGAAACTGATGTACTCACAGATTCAGGGGGATTCAGACGTGACTATCTTTGGGAGGCCATTATTCTGCCAGCCACAGTGCCCTTCAAGGTCCAGAGCTCTTCGCAGGTTCAGGGTAAGGTAGATTCCAGCTGAACCCATATAAAGGGACCTACAGGAGGTTGTGTCCTTATTCAACAGTACATAGTATTTGTCACAACAATGTATAAAACTTTATAGACATGTAATAAATTGCTCCTCCAAGGATGCAAAAAGGAGTGTTCTAGAACTAAATCCATATCTACCATAATAGGAAGTCTGAGTCACGTCATTTATCATAATACAAAGTCTAAGAAATGTGGTTGTGGTAAATACCAAGAGAAACAACCAATGTAGTTGAAACTTCTCTGGGGAAAGAGCCACAAAGTTGGCAAAAGGGAAAGCAGAGAAGTGCTCCCTTTTTTAGAAGCCTGATTTGTAGCCAAATACTATTTGATGTCTCGAACTATGTACATTATTTTGACAATAACAACTTAAAAAATAAATTCAGTGAATGAAGCAAAAGTTCAAAAGAGCCCCTTAAAATAGCAAGAACGACAACAACAAAAAGCAATAACCTTTTACTAATTACAAATTAACATGTACTCACCATAAAGACTTAAGATCACATAAAAATGTTGAAAATACGTGAAAATGCTACGCATACATCCAACTCTCCAAGACGGCCTTTATGAGCATCCGTGTGCACATTTACACTCACAGTAGAGTTTTTCCAAAAAAGTGGGATCACACTGTTTCCAACCTGATTATGTAACTAGCATGTGGGTCTGTCCAGATCAATTTATACAGCTCTACAATTCCCCTTAATAATTGTACAGAATTCTGTCATTTGAATGTATCATTAAAAGTAATAATAACTTGACAAAATTCAGGAGACCCGAGGGTAGCAGGGAAGAGATAAGTTCATTTTCCTCATCTTTAATTACAGGGAGTTAGCAAATATTATCTAAGGTGGGAAATAAGGATAGGAAAAGAGTATGATATTTAAAGTAATAAAGGCATTTACTAGAAACACAAAATATATTAGCCATCAAAAAAAGAAAGTGGATGTACACAGAATTTAACTTTCAGAGTGGACATTCAATATACACTAGCCAAACTTGGACAATAAAGATAATATAAGTATAAATATATTAAAATGTAAATAAAAAGAACTTTTAATAATGGTTGCCTCATAAAAGGGGATTAGGGTGGGCACCTACATCTTTCTGTCATCAAAAATGTACCTACTATTATAAAAAGATAGTCATAACACGGAATTGAAAATAGCTATTTATAAAACAGTACATAAACTATGCTCAACTTTTATACAAAATACGTATAACGTGTTCATGCACAGGTAGAAAAGACTCCAAAGGCTATGTACCAAAATACCTCTAAGTACATCATATTATAAACATTCTATATGTCCTTTATGTGGACGTATTTTTCTATAATGAGCATATTTCATTTATATTGTATTGGAAATAAGAAAACACATTAAAAATCATCTTTTTTTTTGTGAGGGGGAAGGGTGGGGAGCCTAGGCCACAAAATACCTACATTCCATACGCTCAAGTTTAAATAAATCTTGCAAACAGTTGTTATGCCCTTGAACATAAAAACCCCCATTTTATTTATTATCCCCATTTTATTTTATTTTTAAAGATTTTATTTATTTATCTGACAGAGATAGAGACAGCCAGCAAGAGAGGGAACACAAGCAGGGGGAGTGGGAGAAGCAGGCTCATAGCGGAGGAGCCCGACGTGGGGCTCGATCCCACAACGCCGGGATCACGCCCTGAGCCAAAGGCAGACGCCCAACTGCTGTGTCACCCAGGCGCCCCTATCATCCCCATTTTAGACAAAGGCAGGCTACAGGTTTTTCATTCCAGCCAAGCCCCACCAAGTCATTTCTGATGGAGCCTCTGATTGACTGCACTACTACCCAGAAAAAGTTTCCCATGGGTTGACACGAACTCCAGCGCAGTCATTTCCAGGTACTCATTCACCCATTCACATTCACTGAACACCGGCCTTGATCAAAGCATTACACAGCGTGTGACACGAACACGGATGACTGCCTCAAGCAGCGTATAACCTTGTGGGGAAATGGCGCAGTCGGGAGGCAGAACAAGGGTCACTAAGATAGAAACGACAGTATGGAGAGCACGGGCATTATTTCACATTTGTGTATAAATATTTTCAAACAGATCAACAGATACTTGGAAACGTATAGGTAAAAATGAAGGACTATCTTTTTCAGTTCTCACTCACGGGGGCACTCTGAAAAGTAGGTAGCCCTCCTACTTATCTGCCACTGATCATGTATGCCAGGTTCTCCTGTATTATTATAGAACTTTTATAGAGGACGATTTAGTCTCTATTTGAGGGCAGACATTTTCGTGCCCCCATTCCCCTAGTGCATCAGGCACAGAGCAGACGCTGTGTATGGAGCCAGAATGAACAAATCAAGCTGGCTACTAGAGCCCCCCACAGTAGCCTGCCTCACCACAGCAGACGAAAGCATCATGCGATCCCAGCACACCCAAGTGTGACCAAGGTTCCACCTCGTGCAGTCTGCTTTTCCCTCCAATTCCACAGCAATGGAAGGCTCGGCAAGGCCGAAAGAGAGAAAAGCTCAAGGAAGATCAAACAAGTATTTATAAGCAAAATCACTTTGTATTAAGAAAGCCTGAGTTTTATTTAGCATTGTATCTGAGGCACCAAGGAGAGTAAAGGAAGAAACTGAAGATCAATCCCCATGTTCAGTTCTAAGGAGTCGGGATGATGAAAGCACGCAGATTGTAACCAATCTTCAAAGTACGAAATGCCTCATGTTAACAATACATGCAATAAACTATGGGGGCTTCCTACTGAAAGCAGATGGCCTGACTCCCTGCAGTCTCTCCAATCTGAGGACCCCAATATGTGTTGTTCTGCCGTTTTTCCAACGCCAACATAGAATTCTATGAACAAAATGAATAACAGAGAGAGCTTTTCGGGGCAAAGGAGCCTCTGAGAGAGCGTGGTGTGGCCCGGAGAAACAAGTCCACTGGCCTAGGCTTCAACATAACGCTACCAAAACCTGAAAGCCTTAGCACGCACATCTCAGATGAGACCAGACAGACAGTTCTCTTTAAGGTGCAATTTCATAATGACAGCAAATCACTGTCTTTCAGACAGTAAACTCATACCATACTACTAAGTATTTTAAAGTAATTTTTACCTCTTTGTGAAGAAGGGGCTAAAATAATAATTAGGATTTTTAGAAATGAGAAAGGAGGTTCACTCAAGGTTAATAAAATGAATCAGTGACCCAACTACATGTACCCTCAAAATAATTAGTTCTGCCTAGGCTGCCAGGATAAATAATTAAAGAAGCTTATACACAAGAAATTTTTGCAACTACAGACATCAAAAAAAAAAAAAAAAAGAGAGAGAGAAAGAGAGAGAGATAGAAAGAGCTTTAGACATGAGTATTTCCTTAGAAAAGCCTTCCTTGAAACTGTTTACTATACTTACTATAGAAGCAAAGTAAGAATGGCAGAAAATAACCACCTAAAAACTGGTATTAAATCTGTTTAATATCTTTAATAATTCTATTACGTCTAAATCCTTCCACAAAAGGGCATTACAGTTCTTCAGTTTATTGCAAACATATCTTTGGGGGGAAAAAAAAAGCCAACCGCAATGTTGAAGCTATGATACAAGTTTTTAATTACTGGCACTATGCTATAAAGCAAAATGAAGAACATCTTATTTAAATAAAACAAGGAGAGTATTTCACTGGAGAATACAGCCAACACATTTTTTCTCTCTATGTATCTACATCCAATGGTGGTATTTTACAGGCTAATTTGAAAACAAATGCAAATTTTAAGAAAATAAATGAAAGGCATGTTTTGCTCAGGGATACTATTGTACACATACCATATAGGTTGTTCTTACAGCAAATACTAGTTTGCCAAACTCCAATGGCAAAACACTAAGCTGTGAGTTTGGTATTGTCCACCTAGTTGTTTCTTGCTGCCCTGGAGAATCTGGAGGTGAGTGATGTCGAGAAACCACCTTGTTGCCACCATTTCTCTTCTTATAGGTGACTCCACTGTGATAGACCATTCATATCCTTAAGATGCAAGGCCTAGCAAAAAGCCTCCCACAAATCCACTGGATATCACAATGTTCTGTTTGATAAATTCTGTTGCCTGAAACATAAGTTTAAACAAAAATACTCTTAATTGTGCTACGACATGGATGGACCCTGAAAATGCTACGTTAAGTGAAATAAGACAGACAGAGAAGGGAAAACATTGTACAATTCCGCTGACACGAACAGTGAAATTCACTGAGACAGAAAGTAGGACAGAGGCTACCAAGGGCTGGGGAGAGGGGTCAATTGTGGGAATGTGTGCTTAATGGTTAGAGTTTCTGTTTGGGATGATGAAAAAGTTCTAAACGTGGAGAGTGGTAACGGCTGCACGGAAGTCCGAATTCAGTATTTAACGCTACTAAATTGTTCATTTTAAAATAATTAAAATGGTTAATTTTGTGTATGTGTATTTTGCCACAATAAGAAAAAAATGATGCAAATTAAAGAAAAACACTCTCACTTACTGAATCTGGTGCTAAGTAACGTTTTTATAGCTGTTTTCCCCAATTCAGTAAGTATTTGGCACAGACTCTCGTACACCTACAACCGCAGGTGCCAACCAGCACGCAAGATGCCAAGGCTGGCCACGATAATCTGAAGGAGCGGAGAGCCCCAGCCAGATCCAGTAAGCTTCTTAGCTACTGAGATAATGGGTATATCAGTGGCCCAAAATCTCACAGGTAACAAGAAGCTGTAGGGCAGACATAAATGGTCCACTTAGCAAGTTATTAGCACAGATTTAATGAATTCCCACAGCAGGCACAACGATATTTGTTAACAGTCCACTTGGCCAGCAAGAAAAAACGTACAGGATCAAA
This sequence comes from Ailuropoda melanoleuca, assembly GCF_002007445.2. NCBI lineage: Eukaryota > Metazoa > Chordata > Mammalia > Carnivora > Ursidae > Ailuropoda > Ailuropoda melanoleuca. Next base: position 38,092,104 of record NC_048238.1, read on the forward strand.
TAAACATCACCCTGAGAAAATGCTTACCCCAAATAAAACCAGGAAAAAGCAATCGGACAAAGCCAGACTGTGGGATACTCTGCCTACATGCTTCAAAAATGTATCATGAAAGATGGGGGGGGGGGGAACAAAAACAAAACACAGATGATGGGACTGCTAAAGGCTAAAGGAGACTTCAGAGACATGATAACCAACTGTAATACAGAATTCTTTTTGTCTGTTCTTTTAAAGATTTTATTTTTAAGTAATCTCCACATTAAATGTGGGGCTTGAACTTGCAATCCCCAGATCAAGAGTCGTGTGCTCTACTGACTGAGCCAGCCAGACACCCCAATATATAATTCCTGATTGGGGGAAAAATGTATAAAAGATATTTTGTGGAAAAATTTTAATATGGACTGTGTATTAGGAAATATGATTGCATGTTAATTTGGGGGGATTTGTAAGGGTAACTGGAGTTGTACAGGAGAATATCTGTACTCTTAGAAGATATATGCTGAAGTATTTAAGAGTGAAAAGTAAGGATGTCTTAAACAATTACAGAAAAAGAGTATAAATCACATGTACACACACACACAGAGATAAGGCAAATGTAAAATGATTAGGTAAACAAGTGAAGGCTATTTGGGTATTCACTGTCTTTGTCCTTCAACTTTTCAACTGGTCTGAAATTTTTCAAAATTAAAAGTTGGGGGTATTAAAAGAACATGATAAAACAAAGGGAAGGAGTCCTCACTTCAATTCTAAACAGAGGATAAGAAGAAAAATATACATTAAAACATTAATAAAACTAATATATTAATTAAATATACACATTTTCAAAATACTCCACCTCATGAAAAAAAATAGGTAGTTTTAGTTTTAGTTTTACCACATCTTGTCTACACACGTACACATCTGTAAAAGCGGAGGAAACCTTCTGGAAGAATAATGTTATTACCTTTTACATGCAGATCAAAGTAGGTGGGAGACTGGCAGGGAAAACTATATTAACTACTTAAAAAAAAAAAAGATTGATTTTTTTTTTTTTTTTAAATAATCTCTACACCCAACATGGGGCTCGGACTCACAACCCCAAGATCAAGAGTCGCATGCTCTTCTGATTGAGCTTGCTCTTCCACTGCAATAATGACTGATTTAAATAGTGGCCTGATCCCACATTTTATTTAGCACTCTTAAACATTTATTAAACATGGTCTTAAACATGACCAAAAACACTCACTTTTTAGAAGAAGATAATCACTAGTCACATTTTCTGTGAAGCGAAACCCGCAAGGGAAAAAAAGGAGCCAGGGGCACCTGGCTGGCTCAGTTGGTAGAGCATGTGACTCTTGATCTCAGGGTCATGAGTTCGAGCCCCACGTTGGACACAGAGATAACTCATTAAAAAAAAAAGAAAAAAAAAAAAGAAAAGAAAAGAAAAAAGAAAAAGAAGGAGCCATAAATGTACACTGTCTTACTTCTTCAATTATATTGTTGATTTCAGGTGCTGCCTTATTTGCTCGTTTCTTAATCTGTCTTTTTGCTTTATTTACATCTTTTTCAACTCTCTTCCAGTCAATCTGCACATAGCCACTGTGACTGGCAATCTGCAAAAATATAATAAAAATGGTTAATTCTAAACCAACTAGGTTGATGACAAATCTATTACCGAGGAATATGTGGACATTTAGATTTCAAGAAATCTATGAAGCTTATAGGGAAGATATCACAATTTATTCATTTAACAAATACCGAGTGCCTACTCTGTGCCAGGCATTATTCTAGGCCCCCAAACTATAGCCAATAACAAGGGAGACATAAGTCCCCACCCTCAGAGAGCTCTGTATCCATAAGGGAAAAAAGATATTAAGCATAATTAATTACTTAGATGTGATGAACACTATGTTAAGAAACGTATAGTACATGATGGGCAAAGATTCCAAAAACTGTATTACAACTGTACTATAATTCTATCGTAACTTTTGGAATTTGGGAATTAGCTAAAAAGACAAAGAGACGATCCAAATTATACAGTTAATTAAAAAGTACCTCTTAATTAAACAGATGTTTAATTACAAGGGATCAGAAGCCAATCAGTTATTAGGTCACTAAAGAAATCTAAAGTAACCTGATACAGGGTCTTTACTAACTCTGAACTCTTTACTTAAATTAAGAACACTTTCTGATAATCGCTTTCAAAAGTGGACTACAAAAGAAATATGCTCTTCACAAGTTTCATGCCATAAGTCCTTTTAATAGAACTATAGCTAAATGCTGATTAACTATAAGTAAACCCCTCATATGGTATTACTGAGACACTACAAAATCTGAACAGGAACAACAGCATGGTGTGTAAGCCAGTACCATACATTAGTACCTCCAAATAATAAAATCAAAAAGTAAAGAATCACGTTAGTAGTAAACAATTAAGCCATATACACCATTATAAATCACTTCTATCACGCTTATGCTTTCTTTGTAATTTTCTAAGGCATCCCTTGACTTTGAACCACAAATAAAATACTTCGAATAATAAAAGTATCTGATTTGATAGAAGTAGGTCGACTAGGGAGCCTGAGTTCCATTTTCACTGTGAATACAGACTCCACAGAAGAATGTATTTATCTGCATTCCTTCCTGCATTTATTTACCTATTATCACTTCAAACTCCAGCCTTAGCAAAACAGAGTGGTGATCGAATCAAATGGCAAGTGAAAGCTTTTCCTGGCAGTCCCTGACACAGTCATTTGGGTCACAGGCAGGGAGGTGATGGTGAACCTTAGGGACCCTCCTGTACACCGCAACTATAAACCCTGGTTAAAATACAAGAATTAACAAAAGCAAGCAGATTTCAACGGGAGTTGAAACTTGCAGGACAGGAACAATGTAAAGTGAGCTGCCCATTTTTCTGGTTTTATCCAGAGGGCAGGATGCACAGGGTGACTAAAACTTAAATAGAAAACATGCTATCTTTCTGGCCCAAAGAACCAGATGACAGAGTCTACGACAATAACAGCTCCCAGAAATGAGAGAGCTACATAAGGGGAGCCCCAAATTCTATGTGTAAACTCTACCCAAGTCCTGAAGCACACTTTCATGGGACAGAGCCACGCATTCTGGCCAAGGTTAAAAGAACTGAACTGAGATTTGAGCTGCTACCCACCACACGTGAAACAGAGCTTACAATTTGAGTCTAACCAAGTTAACTGCCTGCTAAAATCAACATATCAACACTCTTCTGAGGAATAAAATAGAATCCAGAGTTTCCACAACATAACATTCTCAATGCCCAGGATAAAATCCAAACTTATTTGATATAGGATAAAAGAGGAAAATGTGGCCTAGTCTTGAAAGAAAATCAACAGATGCCAACCTTAAGATAACCCGGTTATTGGAATTATCAGGACTTTAAACCTGCTACTAGAACTATGCTCAATAAGGTAAAGGAAACTATGCTTATAATCAATGAAAAGATAAGCAATCTCACCAGAGATACAGAAAATTAAAAAAGAACCAAATGAAAATTCTAGCATTGGAAAATACAATATCTGAAAGAAAGTTCTTGGAAAGGCTCAACGGCAGAAGGTAGGTGACAGAAAAAAGAGTCTGTGAACTTGAAGCTAGACACTAGAAATTCTACAATCTGAAAAAAAGATTGAAAAAATAAATGAACAAAACCTCAGGACATTATCAAAACGCCTAACATGCATGTAATCAGAGTCATGTTTAGAAAGAGAAGAGAGAAAGAAGAGGAGGAAACAACTCTTTAAATAACAGTCAAAACCTTCTCAAACATGGTTAAACACACAAATTTACAGATTCAAGCTCAGTGAACTCCAGGTAATGATCTAACACGATTATGAAATAACAATACTCAGATGACACGGCGGGGTGGGCGGGGCGGGGGAGGCACAGAGGAACAAAAAGGATGCAAGTGTGTGCAATGGGGAGGGGAGGCAGGCAAGGAAAGTTCAATAAATGAGTTAAAGTCTCACATTCCATAACAGGAAGCCAACAGTTAATACCTCAAACTGAAAGATCAAGAAATATTCAATTAACTTGTTTAGGAAAAAGGGAAGAAATACCTTAAAAATCAGCTAAGAGTTTATGTAGTTGCCTCAAGGGAAGGAAAAATGGGGAAGGCGGGTAGTGAGAGAGGTAGAGGATTCCTCTAATCTGTAACAGGCCTTGTACATATATTTGACCTTTTGAATTAGGGGCACATACAATTCCAAAAAATGAACACTCAATTTAAAAGACTTACTTACCACTGTCTATTTTAGGATGGCAGTGTGGTAAATATCTACTGGAAAACACTTAACTCCGAGTTACCAGAAAAGCCTTAAGGTCTAAGTAAATAAATTTTTATCTTTAAATGTAAGTAAAGGTAACACAAATACGGAAGTGGGCCTAAAGAACAATGGACAATTAGCCTGAAAGCCACGTGCTACTCTTATTTCCTCTTTCAGTTTCCTTCTAAGTTTTCAAGGTGAGTCATATTTGGGGGAGAGGCTAGGTTTGATGCAGACAGGTCCCATATTCTTCTGCTTAGTGACCTCAAAGAATATGTAGACTAGGCACAGAGAAGTAAAAGGTGGCAATGGCAAAACGTGGATTTGAATGGTGTATACCGAGTGGACCGAAACGGACTTCTGCAAAACTGACAGAGTGGATTGAAATTAATTCTCTTTAGTCTATGAACATTTTCAGAAATTCTGCTTCAATCCAGTGGATTGAAGAGAAATGACAACAGAGTTTTCAAAATAGCTATAGAATTAAATATGTTCTTGATTCTATATAAACACAAGTCAAAATCTGCTTAAATAAAATTGTCTTCTGTACAAATGCTGGCATGTTCATCCAAAGGCATAAATTTAGATATTAACCATATTCCTTTTTACCTCTTACCACAAGGAATACGCAATTACTCCTCATAATGCCACTGATGGAAGGAAAATATATTTAAAAAAAAAACTGTTTAGTAAACAACTCAAAATCTGTACTTAACACATACGAATAAAGTCCCTTTGGACTTCAGGCCATGACACTGGTCATTTTATGATCAATGGCTTTGGTGTTGAAGTCAGATTTTGGTTGCTATGAACATCAATCATTTCAAAAATCTGGTAGGACTGACAGTTCTCTGTATCTTTAAAATTATTGCTAACATTCATTCCCAGAGATTTTCAATTTTGGGATTTACTATATTTGATCTTCAGGGAATGGTATTTTTGGAAAAATACATGCCAAACAGACACGAATGCCAGACAATATCCTGATAAACATCCTCTAACCGTGAAGCATTTTTAAATCTTATACTTAGAGGAACATGAACAAAACTAAAATTTCAAATCCCCCTGCCTCAGAAATAGGATTATGGATGATTTTTTTAAACCTAATTTTTCACTTTCTGTATTATTATAGTCCCCTAGTTTTAAAAAAACATGTTAGAAATTGCTAACAGCAATTTCCTCTGAGAAGGAAAGCTGCATGGCCAGGAAATGGGGGAAAGAAAGAGACCTTTTGCATTTTATATACTCTGTGTGATTAAAATTCATATATGTTTAAAATGGTCAGGACGAGAAGGTTATATTATGGATGAAATGTTTATTTTGCTGAAGGGATGTTTTAAGGGAAATCTGGGTATGTAATAAAAAAAATGAGGTACTTAAAACTTTAATAGTGGTCTTTTTAACTGGGATCTTTTTAGCTGGGATCCAACTATGCTTATAGAATGTAGGAGTGTTCATTTTTATTTATTTATTTTTTAATGTTTTTTTATTATATTATGTTAGTCACCATACAGTACATCCCTGGTTCCCGACATGAAGCTCGATGATTCATTAGTTGCATATAACACCCAGTGCGCCATGCAATACGTGCCCTCCTTACTACCCATCACCAGCCTATCCCATTCCCCCACCCCCCTCCCCTCTGAGGCCCCAGTTTGTTTCTCATAGTCCATAGTCTCTCATGCTTCATTCCCCCTTCTGATCACCCCCCCTTTCTTTATCCCTATCTTCCCTTACCGATTTTCCCAGTAGAATGTAGGAGTGTTTAAAATTGTTGTCTTTCATGACAGGTATCAGCTTTCAAAACTCACTTTAGTTTTTCCATAAACTGATACCTAAAAGAAAAAGTCCATCTTATCTTCAAACGGACAGGACTGAAATGGCTAAACTTGGCTTTCTCGGTTCCCAGGGGCGACATATGTGAGCAGAGGCAAAGACTGAAGGCACGGACGTACCTGAAGGAGAAGAAAGCCACCACCTACTGCAGTTGCTGCCAGCTTTCCAACTTTCTGGAACAAAAATCCCGCACACCTTTAATGAAAGAAATGACAAAAGATGAGAACCACCAATGATGTACTAAACTCTCTCCCTCTTCTCCTTTTCATTGCTTTCCTAATAAAATCTTAGTATCTTCCCATTTCTTTTCATCATATCCCTTATCTGTGCAGAAACCCTCAGTGTTTCCTTTGTTCTACAGGCAAGTCAAAAGTGCACGAACTAGGGGCGTCGGGGGGGGGGGGCTCAGTCAGTTAAGCAGCTGCCTTCGGCTCAGGTCATGATCCCAGGGTCCTGGGATGGAGCCCTGCATTGGGCTCCCTGCTCAGGGGGGAGCCTGCTTCTCCCTCACCCTCTGCGCTGTCCCCCGCTTGTGCTCTCTGGTTCTCACTCTCTCTGTCAAATAAATAAATAAAATCTAAAAAAAAAAAAAAAGCGCACAANAAAAAGTGCACAATCGGGCGCACCTAACCGGCTCAGCTGGTAGAGCACACGACCCTTGATCTTATCAGCGTCGTGAATTTGAGCCCCACACTCGGCCTAGAACTTAACTTTAAAAAAAGTGCACAGTCTAAACTGTGATATGCTTCAAAATGAGGGATGGAAAAAGGAGGAGGGGAATTTATAAGAAAAAAAGATTGTCTACTGAAACAAAGTTGAGTACTCAGGGCCTCATTATACTCTTCCTTCTATATTTGTCTAAGTTGAAATTCCCCATAATAAAAGGTTTTTTTGTTTTTATTTTTGAGAGAGAGAGAGAGAGCAGGAGCAGAGGGGCAGAGGGAGAGGGAGAAGAAGATTCCCTGCTGAGCAGGGAGCCTGACGTGGAGCTTGATCCCAGGACCCTGAGACCATGACCCGAGCAGAAGGCAGACAGTTAACCAACTGAGCCACCCAGGCACCCCTGACTTTTTTTTTTTTTTTTAATGCAGTCAAGATGCTCCATACACCTGGCCAACCCCACCCTACCCAAACCTTCTGCTCCAACCCCATTAGTTTCCAAATAGGTCATCACCACTGCTCAAGCTATTAATCTCCTCGCTTCTAGCAGTTTCTACCTAGCTCTGCCTATCTAAAGCTTTTTACCCTTGGCGGTCCAGCTGAAGTTCCACTTTCACGACTACACTTAGGCCCACATTTCTCATGGCTTCCTTACCTACATCTCTCTCTGTTTATCTATCTCTGTATTAAACCCACTTTGTTTCACCTATTCTGTAAGAATGTCAGTCCATACTTCTTTGGGGATTCTCTCCTTCAGTGAGCTCAAATTCCCTTCAGTATTCCAGATCCATAATGTGCAAAAGAATCCCAGATTTCTAACTCTAGGCTTCTGTACTGGATTGAACGGTGTCTGCCCACCCCGCCCCCCAATTCATGTCCTCCCCAGAATCTCAGCATGTGACCTCATTTGGAATAAGGGTCACTGAGGATGTCATTAGTTAGGATGAGGCCATACTGTAACAGGGTGGGCCCTAAACCCAATATGACTTAATCCAACATGTCACAGAGACACTCAGAGGGAAAACAGCAGCCACGTGACGGCACAGGCAGAGCCTGGAGCGGTATGTCTCAAGCCAAGGAATGCCAGGGATCACTAGCACTTTTCAGACTGCTGGCCTCTAGACCTATGAGAGTACACTTCTTTCGTTTTAAGCCACATAGTTGTGGTACTTTGTTACAACAGCCCTAGGCAACTAGCGCACCTTCATAAATGGAATCCATGGGCTTCTCTAGCACACAGAATGACCTATTCAAAATGTCCCAAAGCAAAAATCGTCGGGGCGCCTGGGTAGCACAGCAGTTGGACGTCTGCCTTCAGCTCAGGGCGTGATCCCGGCATTATGGGATCGAGCCCCACGTCAGGCTCCTCTGCTGTGAGCCTGCTTCTTCCTCTCCCACTCCCCCTGCTTGTGTTCCCTCTCTCGCTGGCTGTCTCTATCTCTGTCAAATAAATAAATAAAATCTTTAAAAAAAAAATTGTCTTTCCAACCAAATCAACCGTTGCTAAGATCCCGATCTGTAAGTGAGAGCACCATTCTCTAGGTCTGCCCCCTCATGTTCGTCTCAGACTCTGCCTCCTTCATCACCTTCGGGGTCCGACTGATTGCCAATTCCATATACTCTATTTCCGAAACATTATTTGACTGTCTTCTTTCCATTCTCACGGGCATCATTACCTTGCTTCCAAACCACACTAAGGGCCCTCTAGCTAGCCTTCACGCCTTCCATCTCTCCTCGTAAGCATCCATCCTGATATTTCTTATTATCATCAAAAACCTGTAACTACCTACAGCCACATGTAACCTCCATAGCCTCCCACGTGTGGCCTGAATTGGTCTGAGATGGTAACTGGTTAGGTTAGTACCCATTCCTCCTTAACGTATGCCACAACAGTACATCAGTTTTATACCTTAAGAAAATTGCAGAAATGTACTACACTGAATCTAATGTCATTGCAACAAACCACCTATGTAATATTAGAGTCCTATTACTCAGCTCCTAGGCCGACACCTGGCTATAATCCAAACATACGTATTACTATAAAGACCATGTCCCTCAGTAGGGGAGCCAGCAACAAAGGCTCTGATAAGGGAGCAGAGGAGGCAAGCAGCAGCCAAGTCACAAGTATATCCCAGGGACTATGTCTCACAAGCATGTCTATCCTTTGCCTGATGGCATGAGCCACGAAAATAAAGCTACTAACTGCCTCTGCTCTGTCTCTAGGCTTTCCAAGCCGACTTCTGCCAATCATGGGCCTTCTCACCGAGTCTGGCCTACCAGGAGAAAGCACACAATGATGTGATAATTCTATTGCTCAGTTTTTTTAGTCTCGTTTAAGATGGGGCATTAGGCCCAGACTCACATTAACAAGTCACCCATGGCATCCAATTGTGAGCTTATCTGGGCAGAGCACCAGACTCTATTATGGGGGTCAAGGTACAACCTATCTATGGAGGTTCAACTGAATAACCAGGCCCTGACCAGACATCTCAGTTCTAACTGCAGGTCTTTTAATAAGCAGCATGAATAAGTTCACATCCTTAAGAAATTCTGCACCTCTGTGTCACGGAATCGTCACAATGAAGGTTTCTACCATGAAATGGCATTTACAAAAAGGCATAAAGGAGTGAGCCATGGTTCCAAGGTACAAGTAAAACACAAATCAAAAAATTTAATACTTATCAAGTTTAAATATGTAAATATTTAACATAAGATAAATTTAACCTAGAATCTAAGAAAAAAAATGATTACTCACAAGCTGAGCAGCCCCACTAATGTCAAAAATTCTCTAGGGCTGTGAACATTTTCAAAATGAAAGGTCACGCTTGTTTGACCCTTGTTATTTGGCTAATCTTTTATTCCAAGAATAACAATTTGATCTACAGTAGCAATCATGTAATCATGTAGCCTAAAACATCATCTGGTTAGGTTAATGCTTATTAACTGTTCCTCCTTAATGCGTTCCACAATATTATTACAGAGTAAGCAATCAGTCTTTTAATTCCAACGAAGACCCAGTTTAATTCCAGCTCTTCTTCAAAGTATAATAATCCAAATTAGTCCACAGAAGTCAACAGAACCATCGGATTCATAATAATTTTCACTGAGATTTTACACGGCTCTCTATAGGGCTGACAATCCTGGAGACCAGTTCTACTGCGGGAGTCCTCAAAGGTTTTTCCAGTTGTTAGCATTGAACAAGTAAAGTATTTACGTTAAAAAGTAAATTACTTACATATAATGAACCCTTAGATGTTTCTTCCTTTTTACCCACTATCAGTGAATCGGATACACTACATTTGCTCAATGTGAGAAGGTGGAAAATATAGAAAGAATCAAAAGGAAGGGAGAGGAGGGAACAGCAGAACAAGGGGTGGGCCGATCACCAAAACCACTGTGTCCCAGAGTGTAGATCACACCCATCACATCACAGAGAAAAGCCTTAAGGTAAAGCTCTTCGGGGATTAACAGTGTAAAGCCGCTGCGTGTGCACAGTAACTGGTCTATTTACAAAAGGGCAGCAGTCAGGCTGCCAATGAAATTTTAATGAAAAAGATGTTGTTCTCACCAGCCAGTCACTCCACCCATTACAATCTGGGTGGCTACCGAGTATTTTTCAACCATAGGTCCGGAACTGTGGCCAAACACTCGATTCCACCAATGGTGTCTTCTTGCATACTCAGTTAAATCCAACACTTCGTAAGACTCGTCATCGCTTTCATACTCTTCAAAATACAAAATGGAAAAAATAAGTTTAGAGTCAAGCAAAAGTCAGAAACGTCCTGGACATTTTTTAGCTGTTACTACGTCACTGTTAGTTTTGGCCCACAGCTAAAAATGCCCAGATGGAAACATTAGTTTGTTAAAACCCAATCCCTGAGACTAGGGCCTCAAAGAGTCAAGGAGCCTAGCATCTCCCTTCCAAAGGCCCAGGGACCGGCCCAGGGCCGGAGCCAGAGCCACGTCAGAGTTACACAGAAGTGAGGGGTCGCCTCCCCAGATGGCAGTAAGGTCAGGTCATTGTTTCACAGCATGAAGGGCCACCCCCAAATCTCAGTCGGGTCAGGGGAGAGCTTGATCCATTTTCATCAGAGGGAGAAAGCGGGGGGCGGGGGGAGTCCTCCCCTGACAGCGCCGGTTAGGGGCCTGGCAAGATGAAATTACTTAAGTAATTCATCTAAAAGGCTAAAAAAGCACTTTTGAAGATGGAAATGAAGAGCCAGAGGTGAAGGTTAAGGAAGGAGGCGGGGCTGTGTTGGGGACGGGGCGGACGTTGCTCTCCGCCGGAGTTCCGCCGTGAGAGGAGGGAGTCTAGTTCCAAAGGGGTGCCTCCAAAACACAGAGCCCCAGGAGCCCTGGGGCAGGGAGAAGAAGAGGTGCCCCCGGGAGCAAGGTCGAGAGCTGTGAGCCGCGTCTTAGACACTACTTCGGGCCCCGACCGCTCACCTTGGGGAGGGGGGTTCCGGGTCGCCATGATACCGCCCGCGGCCAGCTCTGAAGGTGGTCCCCGCCCGCCCTCCTCTCCCCACTACTTTAAGAGACCTTCTAGGCCCAGGTGAAAAGTCTATGGTCTCTTTTTTCCTCCTCCCCTTCCAGGCGCGTTGTCCCGTCCCCGCCCCTCCCCTCAGCGCAGGGTCTTCCGCGCAAGCGCAAGGCTCAAGGCTGGGGAGGTGTGGCGGAGGGAGGGTAGCCGCCGCGCGAGGACTTGTGGGAGTTGTAGTCCGTTGCCCTGCGCAACCCTTGCTTCCCACCCCACCCCCACCCCTCTTAGAATTTCAGTAACTAAATTTTGTAATTTTGTCTCAAAGAGCCTCGAGGCTGGAGGAGAGGCGGCATCACGTGATGGTATAAAGCGAAAACCAGCTTGGCATTCTCAACACTATACCAGAATGCAAGCGCCTGAGAAAAAAGGCTTTAAAAATGAGAAAACGAGATAAGAGAAACCCTGTTTCAAACCGCACTTTTGTAAGGAGGCAAGGACACGCCAACAGATGGAAAATTTTTCTAACGTGCTGCTGCTGGGAACTGAAACCTATTTATCCGCTCCCTCTCCACATGTTTCCTGCCAGGAACCCAAGGAAGTAGAGGAAGGCCTAGGGACTGACCTGACATGATATTCAAGAGGACATAATTTTTCAGCCTCATTGTTACTATTTAAATCAGACAGAGGGGCGAGGTCAAGCTCTTCACCCAGAAGCCCCACCGGATTCTGTAGAATGAAAACCATGTTGATTACCAAGCAACTAACTCAGGTTCCTGTAAACCAGCCCTTTGCTAAACCTGTTTTGAACTTGCATTACACCTGTATGTGCTGGACAATTTAAAAAAGCACTCTCTGTGCTCTTTTTTAATGGAAAAACAAGGTCTAGGTTGTGTAGGGGCCCAGGGCCAGCTCCCCTAAATGTCCTGCAATGGCATATTGGTTGTTTTGAATTAAAGCTACCCGGGAAACAACGGGTGCAAGGACACTCAGACCCTCCTCTGTCCCCCTGAAAGCAGGAAATAAATTTCCCGTGTGAATAATACCCTCCCTGTACTAAGAAGTAAAAAGGCATCCTTATCACCAGAGACAGGGACTTTAAAACCAAGAAAGCTGGAGAAACAAACTTTGTTATTTTTTTTCCTAATCTACTACCTCAGCCCAAATTCTGCTTAGAATTCCTCACTGAAGCTCCCTTACTAAAGTTTTATCCTGTCAATTCCTCACAAATGCATTGTCTCTGTCTAAAATGTATCAAAACTGCCTGCCTTGGTCATTTCTTTAGGGTCTCGGTTTCATTATCGGACCTCCATGCCCATGTAATAAACCTGGTTTGTCTGGGGTTTTTTTCCCCCTCCTGTTCACCTGTCTTATATGAATTTAATTCCTAAACCAGCTAGAAGCAGCCTAGGGGGAAAGAAGGAAATTTCTCCCTCCCATACAGTTGCAATACTTAAAATACTGACCTGCATAATTGCACTTAGCTTTTCAAATCCTGGTGCTTTAAATGCAAGGGCTCGTGCTCTGAATTTCCTCAGCCCGTGACTCCCAAAATTCAATTGCAAGACTGGCTGGAGATGTTAGCCTTCAAAGACAGTTACTATTTTTTTTTAAAGATTTTATTTATTTATTTGAGACAGAGAGCACAAGCAGGGAGGAGAATCAGAAGCCAAGGGAGAAGCAGGGAGCCCCGGTGTGGGACTCAATCCCAGGACTCTGAGATCTTGAGCAGAGCCGGAGGCAGACGCTTTAACGATGGAGCCACCTAGGCACCCCTAAAGACAAGTTACTTTGTGTAAGATTCCACTTGTCAGAAACAAAACAACTGGAAGGCTTTCTTTCTTCCTCTCTTCAGATGTCCTCTTTGAAATATTTTTCCAAAAGTTAACAGATCTGAGATCATATGCTCTCTCTCAGTTGCCCACCCCTCTCTTAATGAGGTGCTAACAAACAGAGACACGCAAATGAGGGGCCACTGAAAGAAGAGCATGGAGGAAAGAGAAAGGAGAGTTACCAATTGGAAGAGCAAAATGGAGGTTGACTGGGCCAGTGACATCGTAGTAACACTTTCACATAGTTCTAGGAATATCTGCCAACTACAGAAAGAAGTCTGTTAAAAAAGAAAGAAAGGTAGATAGAAGGAAAGATAGAAAGATAGAAAAAGAAGCCTGTTAAGGCAATGTGGTATTTAGAATGAAATGGTTATGGGGGCACGTGGTGGTGCTGTGCGTTAGGTGTCTGACTCTTGGTTTTGGCTCAAGTCGTGATCTCAGGGTGGTGAGATCGAGCCTCGAGTTGGGCTCCAGCACTGAACATGGAGTCGGCTTGGGATTCTCTCTCCCTCTCTCTTTGCCCCTCCCATCCCTCAAAATAAATAAGTCTTAAAAAAAGAAAAAAAGAATCAAATAGTTAAAGAGGAATTAGGGAGAAAAGGGAAACAAAACACTGCCCTTAAGAGGCCAAGGAGTAGATTTTTGCATCCAAAATGTGTCCAAAATCTATCCGAGAGTAAATTAAAAGGCAGTCATTTCTCCAAAGGCCTTGGGGGCTGAGAAGGAGCTTTTGAATGCTCTTCCCTTCCTTCTTGCAGTGACATATACCCTTGCCATTACCTTAAGAAAGTTGCTTGTAGAATGTATTTTTCTAGTGTGAGTTTTTTCTTCCCACTAGTGAAAAAGCTGTCATTTTGTTGGCTCAGTGACAAATGGTCTAATGTGTGAGTTGTATACACAGACTTTGAAAGGCGCTATGATCCTCCTGATGGGTTCAAGGGGATGATGATTTTTTTTTTTTAAATTCCCGTTTAAAGAGAGTATTATTTTTTAGTTGGCACTAATGACCATTTTCATTGTGAATACTGTTATCCTAACTATACCAAAACATAATTCAGGTAGTCCCCAACTTTTCAATGGATAGTGTTCCAAAAGTTTATTAGTAATTGATGTGAAATCGAGAACATTTTCTATTTAATCCATAATGAAGCTGTAGGGAAACTGTTCCTTCCTGATCTCCTTTGTCTTTGGAAACCTCATTTATTAAAAACAATGTAGTCAGAATTGAGAAAAACAAAAAAGCAGACAGAACAACAAGAAGTATATTTCGCGTTCCCTGAGCAAGCTAATATCCCCCACTGGCTGCAGCTGTCACTCCCTACCAGATATCTGCATTTTGAATGATCTACAAATTCGGCTAGTCTAAAACACACTATCTTTGAAGCTACCCAAAGGAACGTGTACAACAAATTCAGAATCGCTCTCCTTTTCCCTTCTCTTTTCCACCACAGTTAAGAAGTCATTTATCCTGTACTTAACACGAGCCGGGCCGTGGCATCCATTCTCTCCATGATGTTCTCCAAAACCATTCTTTGGATCACTACAGCGGCCTCTCAACTGGGTTCTTCCTGCGTTTTCTTGCCTCTCCCAATCCCAGCCCAATCTAAACTGTCCTTAGATCTGCCCTTCTAAAACCTGCAGCTGACTCTATCCGTTCTCCACTTACATACTTGTGACAATTGCCCATAACAAGATAAAGTCTAAACTTCTCAAGTCATACTGAAGGTGTGGCAAACTTTTTCTGCAAAGGGTCAGATAGTAAATATTTTAGGCTTTGCTAGTCATGTATCATCTTTGTCACATATTCCTTTTTACTTTTTAAACAATCCTTTAAAAATGTAAAAATCAGGGGCACCTGCCTGGCTCAGTTGGTGGGGTATGCAACTCTTGATGTCAGGGTCATGAGTTCGAGGCCCATGTTGGGCCTAGAGCTTCCTTAAAAAAATAGTAAAGTAAAATTAAATTGTAAAAATCTTCCTCAGCTCATAAACTCTACAAAAACAGAACTTGGAGTGAATCTGGCCTGAGGTCATAGTTTACTGATCTCTGGCCTTCGAGAACCCTCACATTTTGGACCCAAGTTACCTCTCCGGCCTTTAGCTGCTGCTTGCTCCAACTTTCCTCCTCTTTTAAGTCCACTAAACTTGTTTTCTGAATACGTGTTGCTTTTTCCAACCTTCTTGACTTGATCCATGTTCTTTCTCTCTTTGAAAGCAGTGGCTCCCCTTTCTGCCAGGCAACATACAGACATACATTAAGATACATCTAAAAAGCAGGAGACCAGGGGACTCAGTTGGTTAAGCTTCTGCTTTCTGCTCAGGTCATGATCCCAGGATCCTGGAATTGAGCCCCGGGTCCCCAGATCGGGCTGCCTGCTCAGCGGGCGATGGGGGATGAGAGTGGTCTGCTTCTCCCTCTCCCTCTGCCCATCCCCTGCTCATGTTCTCTGTCTCTCTCTCAAATAAATACATAAAACCTTAAAAAAAAAAGATACATCTAAAAAGTAACTTACAGGGGCGCCTGGGTGGCACAGCGGTTAAGCGTCTGCCTTCAGCTCAGGGCGTGATCCCAGCGGTATGGGATCGNACAGGGGCGCCTGGGTGGCACAGCGGTTAAGCGTCTGCCTTCAGCTCAGGGTGTGATCCCAGCGGTATGGGATCGAGCCCCACATCAGGCTCCTCTGCTGCGAGCCTGCTTCTTCCTCTCCCACTCCCCTGCTTGTGTTCCCTCTCTCGCTGGCTGTCTCTATCTCTGTCGAATAAATAAATAAAATCTTTAAAAATAAATAAATAAAATAAAATAAAATAAAAATAAAAAAATAAAAAGTAACTTACACACAGTTTTTTCTCAATTTCCTCCCTTCCTTATGATCCTTGTGTTGAATTTGAAGCAGATAGTTTACCATTTTGATTAAACATTTGGATGAACTTTGGGGTCAGCCGGATCTGGGTCCAAATTCCAGCTCTGCCCTTCCTAGCTTCAGATTCCTCCTCTAAAAAAATTACAAAGATTATTTATTGTGAAATTATTATGAAAATAAGATAATGAAATCAAGCATGTAGAGAGCTTGATACGAGGCCCAACATGCATATTCATTAAAGGTTAGCTTTTATTGTCAGTCGTTTATTCATTCACTGAATATTTATTCAGCTCTTACAAAGGGCTAGGCAATGTGCTAGGTGCTGTCAGGGATGATCAGTTAACAAGACGGGTCAGATTTTGGTCTTCATGCACTTACAACAAAGAAGTAAAACAGCTGGGGCCCCTGGGTGGCTCAGATGGTTAAGTGGCTGCCGTTGGCTCAGGTCATGGTCTCCAGGTCCTGGGATCGAGCCCCATGTCGGGCTCCCTCTCCCTCTCCCCCGGCTCATGCTCTCTCTCTCTGTATCTCTCTGTCTCAAATGAATAAATAAAATCTTAAAAAAAGAAGAAAAGAAAGAAAGAAAGTAAAACAGCTAAATACAGATTGTAAATAGCTCAAGGAAAGAAATGTAAAGGGCATAAGGCCTGACATGTATAATCAATAATCTACTGGGAGTATAATGGCTTAAATCCCAAATTCTGTATGTAGTATCCCACAGTCAATTCTGGTTTTCTCCACATTCCTACCCAAACTATCAATATTAGTGAGAACTTTAGAGCTACAAGCTGCCCTCCTAAGGTTCCTGTTGGGGACTGAATTAGGGTCCTCAAATTCATGTGTTGAAATCCTAACCCCCTATATGACTATATTTGGAGATCAGACTTTTAAGGATGTGCCCCTACAGGTGGGTACCTAATTCAATAGGACTGGTGTATTTGTAAGAAAGGAAAGAAACACCAGAGAGTACCCACCACCACCACCACCATCACCAAGGCAGGTAGAAAGCCAGGAAAAGAGCTTTCACCGGAAACCAAGCCTGACACCACCTTGATCTTGGACTTTCGGCCTCTAGAACTGTGAGAAAATAAATTTCTGTTGTTTAAGCCACCCAGTCTGTGGTATTTTGTTATGGCAGCCCAAGCTGACTAATACAGTTCCTCAGCCACTACCCACTCTGTGTGTCTTGGGATCCCAAAGAAGTTACCAGAAGCTTGAGTGATGGAAGTCCCATTCAGACTGGTTTGGCTTTGAAATCTAGACCCAAATGCAGAAGACTGTGCTATCAACAAGGGGCTGGGGTTGGGGGAGGGAGGGTCACAAACACAGAAGCCAGAAGTTCAGCCCCTAGCTTTTAAGGTTTAACCTTGAAAGCTCAACAGATAGTATTTGTAGGTAAAACAGCCCTCCTGTGTGGGACTAAGCTGAAGAGCTTTGCAACTCTCTCTACTCAAGCTTTCTCAGCATCTAGAATTGAGCACCTTTACCTCTTCTTCCGGTTCAATGGCAAGGCTCACCCATTGCAGTTGACCCTTGAACAACACAGGTTTGAGCCCCATGAGTCCACTTACACACACATATTTCTTCTGATAAATAGAGTGCAGTAGTGTAAATGTATTTTCTCCTCCTTATGGTTTTCTTAATAATATTTTTTCTCTAGCTTACTTTATATTAAGAATACAGTATATAGCACATATAATATATAAAATACATGTTAATCAGCTGTTTATGTTATCAGCAAGGCTTCCGGTCAAGAGTTGGCTATTAGTTTTGAAGGAATCAAGTTATACACAGATTTTTTGGGGGGGTGTTGGGGGTCGGTACCCCGAACCCCCATCATCTGTAGTTCCATGTCTCTTAACCTTTCGATCATTTTACTTCAAAACTATTACCATTGGTTTAAGCTGCTAGGACTTGATCAGTGCCAACCTCACCTTTATCCACCCTCATACATGTTCATACTTCGAAGATGCAGAAGGGATTTTGCAGGGTGGGTGGGAGACTTGTAGCCATGAACACCCAGAAGACACCCGGGCCATTATGCAAATAAACCTAATCCTCAGAAGATTTTGTCAGCAATCCAAGAGGGAGAAACCTTGTGCAAAATTTACTTTGTAAGTGGTATTATTTCACCTTAATCCCAGCACAATGGAACCCACTCACCCCACAGTTGTGTGACTTCAAATGCTCTGAACTTTCAGAGGCCTGAGATAACCAGGTGCTGATGAGCAAAGGGTGGTGAATTTGATACTGCACACATAAGCTTGTCAGAGTATAAACAGCTGCAAGTTTTAGTAATGTGCGTTCACAGTCTTAAAGATGCCCGTGTCCTTTGTCTCAATAAACCCACCTCAAAATCAGTGCCAAAGATTGCATAAAGAGCTCGTACGCTTAAAGATATTCATTATATGGTTGTTGTTTTGTTTTGTTTTTCATAATGAAAAGGAATTGAAACAATAGGGGAAAAGGGAAAGTGTCCAACAGGAAATGAATAGTTATGGACATTAAGGCATGTTATGTTTAAAAAGACTGTAATAATAGGAAAGCGCTTAAGTGAAAAAAAAATCGGATGCCAAATTGTATTTATGGTTTTATTGCAAATGATTTATTCAATTTCTGCTAAAAATGCATAGACTTGATAAACTGGAATGGATTACGCTGCAGAATTGATTCTGGCCCTTTGGCATTTCTCCCCGTGTTAGGCTGAACTAGTTTATAAGGCAGTGATAGAAGAGTACAGGGTGCAAAAAGAAGCAAAGATAGCCAGGAAAACTCTAAAGTGGAAAAGTAATGAGAGAGGAATAGCCTGACCACATATGCAAGTATAATTTTTTAAGAAGGCACTAATTTTTTTTTTAAAGATCTTTTTATTTATTTATGTGACAGAGAGACAGCCAGAGAGAGAGGGAACACAGCAGGCGAGTGGGAGAGGAAGAAGCAGGCTCCCAGAGGAGGAGCCCGATGTGGGACTGGATCCCAGAACGCCGGGATCATGCCCTGAGCCAAAGGCAGACGCTTAACGACTGCGCTACCCAGGCGCCCCTAAGAAGGCACTAATTAAAACAGTGTGATACTGGTGTATGAACAGACAGACAAATGGACCAGAACACGAAGTCCAGAAATAAAAACAACATATACCAGATTGAGAAATATGATAAAGGTGGGTTCTCAAATCAGAGAAATATGAACTTTATTTAAAAAACTGTTGTTGGGGGGCTCCTGGGTGGCTCAGTCATTTAAGCACCTGCCTTCGGCTCAGGTCATGATCCCAGGGTCCTGGGATCGAGCCCAGCATTGGGCTCCCTGCTCCGTGGGGAGCCTGCTTCTCCCTCTCCCTCTGCCTACTGCTCTGCCTACTTGTGCTTTCTATCTCTCTGTCAAATAAATAAATAAAATCTTAAAAAAAAAAAAACAACAACTGTTGTTGGAACAACTAAGGCTGATATCTGACATCTGAAAAAAGATACAGCTGGATGCGTTCCTTAGAACACGTGCTGGGATGAACTCCAAATGGCTCCAATATCTAGATGTAGAAATTAAAATAATAAAAACAATTGAAGAAAACATGAGAAAATTCGTTTATAACTTAGCAACAGTGATGGTCTTTTATGAATGACTAAAAAGATTGATAAATGTGACTGCATAAAAATGAAAACTTAAACATAAAAAAAATAAGCAAAGTCAAAAGACAAATTACAAATGGAGGGTTTGCAATTCTTGTTGAGGTGAAGGACTAATCTCCCTAATATATAAAAGCTCCTTAAAAAGATAGATTAAAGAAGACCAACCACCCTGATAGAACAGCAATAGACACAGAGGTGATTCACAGAAAAAAGAAATACAAATGGCCTTTAAACCCATGAAAACCCCTCAACCTTGGGGCGCCTGGGTGGCTCAGCCATTAAGCGTCTGCCTTCGGCTCAGGGCGTGATCCCACAGTCCTGGGATCGAGCTCTGCATCAGGCTTCTCCGCTGGGAGCCTGCTTCTTCCTCTCCCACTCCCCCTGCTTGTGTTCCCTCTCTCGCTGGCTGTCTCTGTCTCTGACAAATAAATAAATAAAATCTTTAAAAAAAAAAATAAAAAAAAAAACCTTCAACCTCGATCCTCATAATTGAACATAGTAATTCTCACTTCATAGATTAACTAAAATCAATTAAGTGTGACAAAACACTTGATATGTTCACTCAACACCTTCATGTGAATGTACAAAGTTATTCACTGTAGCACTGTCTGGAATAGCAAAATACTGGAAACAACCCAAGTGTCCGGTGTTAGGGGACTGTTTAATAAACTGTAGTATATCCATGAAGTCACAGCTGTACTAAGTAAATATAAAAATAAGAATGAGGAAGTTCTCTATGTCCTGATTTGGGAAGTTTCTTAGAATATGTTGTTAAAAGGGGGCAGCTGGGTGGCTCAGTTGGTTAAGCAACTGACTTGATTTTGGCTCAGGTCATGATCTCGGGATGGTGAGATGGAGCCCCAGGTTGGATCAAGCCTGATGTCAGGCTCTGTGCTCCGCTTGTCCCTCTCCCTCTGCTCCTCCCCCATCCCCTCAAACATATAAACTGAGAGAGAGACTCAAGAGAGAGAGCACAAGCAGGGGGAGCAGCAGGCAGAGGGAGAAGCCGGCTCCCCACCACCGAGCAAGGAGCCGGATGCGGGGCTCGATCCCAGGACCCCGGGATCATAACCTGAGCTGAAGACAGACGCTTCACCAACTGAGCCACCCAGGCTTCCCAAGAATATGTTGTTAAAAGGAAAAAAAGCAACATACAAAACAGCGTGGTACCTTTTTCTAAACTGCCTTATTGAAATATAATTTGTATATCATAAAATTTACCCATTTAAAGTGCACAATTTAGGGGCGCCTGGGTGGCACAGTGGTTAAGCGTCTGCCTTCGGCTCAGGGCGTGATCCCGGCGTTCTGGGATCGAGCCCCACATCAGGCTCCTCTGCTATGAGCCTGCTTCTTCCTCTCCCACTCCCCCCTGCTTGTGTTCCCTCTCTCACTGGCTGTCTCTATCTCTGTCAAATAAATAAATAAAATCTTAAAAAAAAAAATCAGCTTCTTTAAAAAAAAAGTGCACAATTTAATCACATTTAATACATGATATTATTAATTTTTAGAAATTGTGGTAAATATATTAACAAAAAATTTGCCATTGTAACCACTTCAAGATTACAATACAGTGACATTAATTGCATTCACAAGGTTATGCCACCATCTCCATGTATTCCCAACGCTTTCATCACCCCAAACAGAAAGTCTGTAATCATCAAGCAGTAACGCCCCATTCTTCCTCCTCCCGGTCCCTAGTACCTCTTTTCTACTCTCGATGAATTTGTCTATTCCAGGTACTTCATAAGTGGTGTCAGATAATATTTGACCTTTTGTTTCAGGCTTACTGCACTTAGTGCTAAGGGCAGCGTAATGTTTTCAAGGTCTAGCCACATGGCAGCATGTATCATAACTCCATTTCTTTGTGTAGCTAAATGGTATTTCATTGCGTGGATATACGTTTTGCTTATCCATTCATCCGTGGATGGGTACTTGGGTTGTTTCCACCTTTTGGCTGCTGTGATGTATGCTGTCGTGAACATTGGTGTACAAGTTCTGTTCAAGTCCCTGCTCAGAATGCCACCTTTTGTGTAACAACCTTCAGTTACATACATATCTATATCCGCTTGTGGCTTGTTATTTGTATACAGAGATACTGGGAAAATACACAGGAAACTGTAGGGGAGAAAAAAGTCATTTTCTTTCTATCCTCCTAGGTTCCTGGTTAAGACTCCCAGTAATAAAAAACAGATTAACGGGAGAAAAACAAACAGAAGTTTCATAAGATATATACCTCCTGTATACACAAGACCCAGGAAAATAGTAATACTCCCCAAAATGGCCCAAACCATTACCTTAAATACATCTTCAGTTAGAAACAAAATACAGATGTTGGGGGGTGGGGAGGTCAGGTAAAGAAGGTGACCAGGAAAAACAGCAAACAAGGGTAAGGTGGTTATGCAGATGTAAGTCAGTGCCTTTTCCATTGAGTTTCTTGGTGATTTAGTCATCCTTTTCTTCCTGGTACAGAGAGGGAGACACCCTTACAAACGGAGATTTCCCCCTGTACCTGTAAATTTCTCTCTGTTTTCAGAGATTCTCCTGTGTTTACACCCTCTCAAAAATAATCAGCTCAAAATAATCCTTATGCCAAGAGGGCTATTTTGGGGTAGCATATTCTGCCCCCCTTCGTTCCCACCTCTGAAACTTCCCCACGAAGTTTCACAATCAAGAATCGGAGTGGACCCATCGTTCCATAGCTCAGTGAACCTGTCTTCTAGTTCTGGGAAGAAGTCAAAGAGTTGTGTCTCGTTTTGTAAGGCGATGATGCAGGTGGGCTCCCAAAATTAGGCCTGCACGGTGCAAGTAACCAGGTATTTAATAAGAAGCATTTCTACATAAACAAAAGAGAAACAAAGGTTAATGGTTAGAACCAACTATCAACTCAGTTTTTGAATCCAGAGGGCAGTCAGTCAAGATTACTAGATCATGGGCTCACAGCATCTTCAGATGGAGTGAGGACAGGCAGTGGCATCCTGACACATCTTCCTGATTTCCAGTTTGAATGTCTCTGGGGATGTCACAATGTGTCCTGGGAAACTTCCTGAATGGCCTACATAGTAACAGGCATGAAGATGGTCTAAACATGCACTATTGTGTTGCTTTCTCTAAAATTTATATCCTCACTTCTCAAGGTCCCCCAAATATCCTGAGGTTCCTGGGTCTTCCAGAAAGTAACCTTCCTTACTCACCTGGTAAGGCTACTGGCAAGGTACCAGGCTGTTTTTTCCAGAAACTTTATTGGCTCTATAAAGTCAAACTTAGGGGCGCTTGGCTGGTTCAGTCGGCAGAGCATGAGACTCTTGATCTTGGGGTTGTGAGTTCAAGTCCCATGTTGGATGTGGAGATTACTTAAAAATAAAATCTGTGAGGGGCGCCTGGGTGGCTCAGTCAGTTAAGCATCTGACTCTTGATTTCGGCTCAGGTCATGATCTCAGGGTCATGGGATCGAGCCCCACATCAGGCTCCCTGCTCAACGCAGAGTCTGCTCTCCTTCTCCCTCTCCCTCTGCCCTCCCCCCATGTATTCTCTCTCTCTCAAATAAATAAATAAATCTTGAAAACAAATTTTTTAATTAAAAAAATAAATAAAATCTTTGGGAAAAAAAAAGTACACCTTAGTGCCTTAAAGCTATCTGGTTATATCTGAGTCTATGCACATCATTCTCAAATATAACATTCCAATCAAGCCTTGGTATTGTAACCGATGTTTCCAATTGTGTCCTGTTACAAGGAGAACATGTTCTTATTGAACTTATGCAAATAAGAATACTCAGTAAGAATTTCGTAATTCTGGACGAATAAGGTAGGGAGAAAACGATAAATATTTCAATTCTGTTTGCAAAGTTATAACTCACCAAATTGCTGTAAGTTATAGATAGCTTAGGAGAGATATCCTTAAATCTGAAAAAAAAAAAAAAAAACAAAACAAAACCCAGAAGCTCAAATAATCAGCCATGTTTCCAACAAAAAGTCATAAAAATTATAATCATCTTCGTCAGTCATTCAGCTCCATGTAATTGAATCTTGTTGATCCTGACATTTTCTTAGCAATTTTATGAATCCATCATTTTCTCCATTAGAGTTCTGTGAATTCTCACCCAGGTCAATAGTATGATCTGAAAGTTATCAGAAACCTATACTTGTCAGACTTCTTTCCAATGAATCTCTTTGAAGGTGAAGCACTTTTACAAAAGCATCGGAGTAATACAATAACTACCTGTAAATGGCTATGGTTAAAGAGCTGATGAGGGTTCCTTATAATGCCATTGACAAGGAAATCTGGCCATTTCTCTGTGGTTTTGGAATATAGGTGGGGTGGAATCCGGACCTGACAACCAAGAAAGAAATCTTGAGACGTCTTTGGTGCAAAACGGTGGTTTTATTAAAGTGCAGGGACAGGACTCGTGGGCAGAAAGAGCTGCGGCACGAGGGTTGTGGGGGCGGCTGATTACATACTATGGGGTTGGGGGAGGCAAGGAAAAAGGGGAAGTTTCAAAAGAACTTTCATATGCTAAAGAGGACCTACGGGATACCTACAAGACACCCGAGGCCTTGCCATTGTCAAGTTAAGGTTGTTTTCCCCTCTAGCAAGTCATTAGCATTAAGATGGTTGGGAGATTCCTGGAAGAATGTCGCACAGGTCCCACCCAGGAGTGGGGGTGGGGGGAGGTTGCAGGGTGTCAGTTTATGCTTTGTCTTCAGCTTGCTTTTTAGTCCCACATCAATGACTAGAATTGCAACATGACATTATGCAAGGACACATTAGATTTTTAGGAATTTCATAAATTAATAACATTATTTGACAATGCTTCTTATATAATTTAACATGACAAATCACCTCAATTAGTTGAATATCTCTCTTTTTATAAGGTGGAGCGCAAATCCTTTTGACATATTCCAGGAACCCTCTGGAAAATTCCAAGGTCAAGGTCAAAAGACTTCTAGAATTTCATTTTGGGGAAGTTTGTCAAAAGCATCAAAAGCTTTGGACATTTGACTGAATAAGATCACAGATCATTATGAAACAATACTTAATTATCTACTTAACCAAAGTGATAATAAAAAATGTCAAAGGCAAAAACAGGTTACACACGTAGTTTGAACAAAACTTAGTTCTTTTAATATTCAGAAGACTCGGTTTTCTGAGTCTGGCTCAGTCGTTAAGCGTCTGCCTTCGGCTCAGGGCGTGATCCCGGCCTTATGGGATCGAGCCCCACATCAGGCTCCTCCGCTATGAGCCTGCTTCTTCCTCTCCCACTCCCCCTGCTTGTGTTCCCTCTCTCGCTGGCTGTCTCTATCTCTGTCGAATGAATACATAAAATCTTAAAAAAAAAAAAAAGAAGACTCAGTTTTTTTAAGTAATCGAAGACCCAAAGATAAAGGCAACATGATTATTTTGGTAAGACAGATCTTTGCTTTCTAGGCAGATTACCTAAAAGGTAAAGAAAAACCTTTCACAATCTCTTATCAAGAGCCGACCCACAGCCCAAGAAAACTTGACGACACAAGGTTCTCTCTCTCCCAATTCCCAAATTTCTATATCCATTTAGTTTGTCCTTTTTTCTCCCCTTTCCCATTCCGAAACAGCCAGTCGTTCTACTTTAGGACAAAATTACTTTCTTTTCTTTTAACAAAACCGCATCTCCATTCCTTATACCTTTCCTTACCAAAAACACATCTACGTTCCTTATATACACAGTTGTTTCCCTTATTTCTAGTAAGTTTACTTACATATATTACTTAGAATTCTCAACTGTAATTTTTAGTGAAAACTAAGAAGTCAGCACTTGTGAACCATCTGTTACACCAGCATTCTGTAGATTGGCAAATTTATAAATAGTTTTCATAATTTCTAGAAGTATATTCTTCCTCAGTGGAAATTTTTCAATGTGTCACAAGACATGTGTACCGATGGACCCAAATATCTTTAGTTCCTCTGTAATAAGAAGCCAAAAGGAGATAAACCTGTGTTCAATAATCAGTGCTTCAGTATTTTATCTTATTTGAGGGGCGCCTGGGTGGCTCAGTGGGTTAAGCATCCTACTCTTGCTTTTGGCTCAGGTCATGATCTCAGGGGTCATGGGACTGAGCCCCAGGTTGGGCTCTGCACTCAGCACAGAGTCTGCTTGCCCCTCTCCCCGCCCCACCTCTCTCTCAAATAAATAAATAAATAAATAATAAATAAATAAATTAATTAAATCTTTGAAGAAAGATATATTTCACCTTATTTGAAAATGATCTAGATATCCAGTGAATATTCATCGTTTCACTTAGCTTAGTATAACCTTGAGGTTTCAAGTTACCAAAAAGATTTCAGAAGCTATTTTTAAGTAGACATAACATAAAGCATAATTATTGCTGAAAAGTTGATCTATAAACTTTTATCCTACTTATATCTATTTAATTTTCTTTTCTTAACAATTATATTTAGATTACTCAGGAAAATTTCATAAGACATTGAACAGCTAGCCATTACCCCAAGTTTTTTTTTTTTTTCCTTGCTAACAAATTCTCTAACGGGGAGAACTTGAACATACTTTATTTGATTAGTAAATCCAGGCAGAATAAAAGTTGCATATTTGCATTATATTAAATCCTGATAACTCTGAAGACGTGCCTATGTTTTTAAATCCACAAACTTCAACTAACTTTTACTTACTGAAGACTATCTCTGATCACATGAACTTGAAAAACATTGGGGTTAATTTCTATATTTTTGAGAGTTTTAGGAGTACTTGATTTATATAAGCGGTTCTTTTTCTTTAAGCCAATTTAATAGAGCTCTTTACTATCAATTTTGGCAATACCACCCAGAGGGAGAAAAATCACACATCTATATCATACATAAACATACAGATGGATGCAACCAGAGATCTTATAGCTTTCATTTAAACATGTTAGCCATGAGACAGGTATGATAATGCAACCCTCACTCGTTTATAAAAGAACAGTTGGAGGGAAAAAAAAAAAAAAGAACAGTTGGGTCCACATTGTGTTTCTGGCAGATGGACTAAGTAAGCTAAGGTTACCTGCTCAGGTGGCTACAGTTTTTTACTAATATTTATTAGTAAAGGAACACTTTTAAGGATTTTCATTCCCTAGTTTCCAAGTAGACTTTTTTTTTTTTTGTCCTTCTGATAAGAATTATTTCCCTGAAGTTTGCATTTGAAGGTGATGACTCTGGGTTCCTAGAGAAGACCAGGTAAAACCGTTGTTATCTCCAAGGCACAGAGGAAGGATGCAAGTTTCTCCAAGAAAGGCTTTGGCTTCCTAAGTCCAGATTCTTTTATGATATCCACAAGCCTTCTGAATTGAATAGGGGAGGGTTGGGGATTGGTAAAAAGATAGATGAGCTTCCAATTGCTTCTAGAGTTGCCCTCCTGTTCTTGTAAAGACTCAGTTTGTAAGACAAGGACATTGTTTTTAATTCCTCAAAGAATTGGGTTGCAACCTGAATCGCATAAAGGGGCTGATCCAAGTATATTATCTTCAGTTTGCTTCTTTACATCAATGAGAAGATTTCCAATGAAGATGGGACTCAAAAGATTACTATCTTAGGGGAGAAGTCCTAAAAAGAAATTCCTATCTAACCCTGAATATCAGCTTCCAAGACAGCCAACTTCTGACCAGGGCTACTTTAAAAAAAAAAATCCTCTCAAATATTTTACCAGGTTTCATCTGGGACAAACAGTAGTTATATCTGGTGGTATTAAACTTTTTTTTTCTTTTTCTTTTAAACCAAAATGATACCTATCAAATGACTCAAAACCAAAACCAATAAGCCTTTTATGGTTTACCCATGGAGGCAAAAGGGGTCCCCAAAGAGGGCGCAAAAGATATTACCCTCCCAATATCTAGGGCCATTCCCGAAGCTAACCAAAAGAAATATTCAGATAACTCCTGTGAGAGCCGGCAACAGTTGGTAAGATGCTAACTGAAAATAGGGCCCATCCCACATTTCTTGTCTGGCCATATTTTTGGTTTCCCCAACCTTACAATCGAGCCACCTGCACACACAGAGCCAAAAACATCTGTGTCCTGGGCAGGCAAAAAGCCAAACTAAGTTCTCAGAACAGGTGACCAACAGGAAACCAATGACTATCCTTGGGAGGGAAAGGATCAATAACCAATGGGTACCTCCAAACCAAATTTTGATCAGAGTCNGCCCATCCCACATTTCTTGTCTGGCCATATTTTTGGTTTCCCCAACCTTACAATCGAGCCACCTGCACACACAGAGCCAAAAACATCTGTGTCCTGGGCAGGCAAAAAGCCAAACTAAGTTCTCAGAACAGGTGACCAACAGGAAACCAATGACTATCCTTGGGAGGGAAAGGATCAATAACCAATGGGTACCTCCAAACCAAATTTTGATCAGAGTCAATCCAGAGAACTAAGTCTTAGAAATGTTTTTCACTTACGAATCTGAATTTGGAAAGGGAGGGACCATGTGAAATTTTTCTCTTCCTCTCTGGATTGAGCACTANGAAATTTTTCTCTTCCTCTCTGGATTGAGCACTACAGACAGAGAGCTAATTTTTGGTAAGAATTCTTAACCTTCACCGGCTTCTGCCAGTTAGCCAGGCTCCCATTCTCTAGGTAGGGTATCTCAGCAGGACCCATCTGGACGGCCAAAACTGTAGTTAGGGAGGAATAATTTTTCTCTAGCCTTCTAGGTTCTTGAGCGAGACCCCCTATAATAAAATGATGCAAGCTGACTGCATCCGAAGACCCAGAGGGCTTCCCACAGGACCAGCCAAGAGGGTCCTTGGCTTCGTGCAGGTTGGAAATCAAACAGAAGAAGTGAGAGTAAAGTTTATTGAAGACATAGAGAGAGAGTATAGATATAGTATAGAGAGAGAGAGTATAGAGAGAGGAGAAGGGAGGGGANTAGATGTTATCTATTGTGCTGGAAAACTCCAAAGAAATCATTAGATCCTCAACCTTTACAAGGAGGACATACATTATCTGTTCTGTAAGGCATGCGTAAGGCAGGAGTGTAGGTCCTAGCAAGAACAGAGCAGGAAAAGGAGCAAACAAAGCAGTCATAGGGTCCCTTTAGTTTCCCTGTTTCAAAAAGACAGATTAATGAGAGAAAAAGAAGCAGAAGTTTAATAACATGTATACGTCCTGTATACAAGGCAGAGACCCAGGAAAGCAGTAACCACTCCCTCAAATGGCCCAAACCACTGCTTTACCATCTTCAGCTAAAGACAAAAGAAAGATGTTGTGGGTTGGGGAGGATTATCAGGAAAAACACAGTAAACAAGGGTCAGTTTTTGATGTAGATTTAAGTTAGGTGCTTTCCCCCATAGAGTTTCTAGTGATTTAAGAGTCGCGTCTCTCTCTTGCTGTTACGAGAGGGGGAAGAC
>NC_048238.1:38121123-38183295 GCF_002007445.2 Ailuropoda melanoleuca
GACAGAGATAGAGACAGCCAGCGAGAGAGGGAACACAAGCAGGGGGAGTGGGAGAGGAAGAAGCAGGCTCATAGCGGAGGAGCCTGAATGTGGGGCTCGATCCCATAACGCCGGGATCACGCCCTGAGCGGAAGGCAGACGCTTAACCGCTGTGCCACCCAGGCGCCCCATGGGAAGACATTCTTACGAATGGAGATTTCCTTTATAAATGAAAATTTCCCTTATGAAAGGGTAAGTTCTACTCTGTTTTCAGAGATTCTCCTGCGTGTGCAGCTTCTCAAAAATAATCAGCTTAAAACAATCTTTATGCAGAAGAGGCATATTTTGCTGCCTTCAACGCTAATAAAAGTGGCTGAGGGTAAGGAAGGAACCGAGTAGGTAAATAAATATGTGGATTAAGACTTCTTATCCGGCACAGCTTTTTATATTGTTTTTAATTTTGACTGTCTTAAACGTTACTACCTAAGCAAAACACCCAAATCTTGTGACATTCTTAAATCACCAACAAGAAGGGACCCATTACCTAAGGTAGAAGGCTTACATATGGGGAGGGTGAGGAGACAAAGTAGACATGAGTAGCAAGTTACCCAGTCTCCAGTCAATGAACTATTTCTACAAGTTCAAATGAGTAAAGAATAATTTAGCTACTTAATTTATTCATTCAACAATGTGCATTAAGCTTTTCTTTTATGCAAAGGACAGGAATATCAAATGATATTGATTAGTTTTACCTCTGATGAATATATTAAAATAATGATTCTTGCAAACAGCACACAGCTTCTCTAATAATATTATTGCGCTCTTTTTGAAGTTACAATATTCTGGGATAGAACATGAAATAATCTCCATCAGAGGAGAACAGCGGTTGAAGAAAGTTGATTGCCCAGGGAAACAAATGAAATACAAAATAAAGCTGAATTTCCCTGGTTCTGTCAGGAGTAGATAGCATTGCTGGAGAAATTAAATTTGTCCTGCTTCATACCTTCTTCCAAAAAAGTAGTGTTCTAATGGCCCAGGACCAGAAAAAAGAGATTCAGAAGCCATTGTCTCTCATTATAACCAGAAAATCCCAGAACAAGAGAGAAATCACTCATTTTTCAAAGAAAGGCACAGAAGGAATAACACAAAGTTAGTCATATCACCCAATAATTTGAAAAAAGAGAAAAGGCAACACTCGGATCCATAAACATGCTACTATTAAAAAGTATACAGAAGAGGGGCACCTGGGTGACTCAGTTGGTTAAGCTTCTGCCTTTGGCTCTAGTCATGATCCCTGGATCCTGGGATGGAATCCCATGGCAAACTCCTTGTTCAGCTGGGGGGGGTGGGGTTGCAGCTTCTCCCTCTGCCTGCCGCTCCCCCTGCTTGTGCTCTCTATCCCTGACTAATAAATAAAGAAAATCTTTAAAAATAAAAGTATGCAGAAAAAACAATTGTTCAAGTGAGTCAGAGATGGCAAAGGAAATAACCTTCAATCAGACACAAATGCTTTAAGTCATAGATAAAATTCATTGTAGCAACGGGCTCATTAGAGACAATCCAAAGTTCGTTGGTGGTTCCCAGGAAAACTCCTTCTGCGGCTTTATCTTTTCTGGCTAGTTTTTCTATAACTCAACACACTTCCTCAGGGGACTAAAAACAAACACGTGGTCAGCGCAGTCAGCCCTGAGTATGTCGGAAGGCTGCCAACAGCCCCATTCCCCAATGTATATCTTCCTACCCATAAGCAGATTTCAAAACAACATTTCTCACTCCAGAATATCTAGCACATTCTGACAGTTCATGAAATGGTGAAATTGAATCTGTTCTCGGAGGGTGCTTTGAGAGTAAATTTCTTGCAAAACTTCTGAGACCCTACCTTCAATGGAGAAACATCCAGAACATCAGACCATTAAAGACAAACATACAAGACAGAACAAAGAAAACAGACCAGTCTTTCCAGCAGTCTGTTGTGCCATAATCACCTGGAGGTGTCTCCAGGGCCAGGAGCTAAATGAGATGTTGCCCCACTCAGGGCAGGCAGCCAATTCACTTTCTTTGGATTTGAACCCTTTCCCAAATTGGGGTGTGCGTGTGTGTGCTTCAGCCATTGTCACCTGCACTCGGAAGGACAAATATTAAGAAGGAAATTTGCCTGAAGACTGATATAACCTCAGGGTCTTTATTCACTTATAAATGCATCCAAACATTTCACAAATGGAGGTGGGAAGAGAGGGTAGGTGGGAGGAGGGAGGTGAGCTTTGTGGGTTTATTCTCGCAGTTGAAAAAGTCATCTTGGAGAAAACGCTGATCCCTCAATTCTACAAGGTGCAATTAGTAGAGTTCATTTCCATCCTCTCATATTCAATTATTCTAGCATTGGATGAATTTTAAAAATCATTGCAAGCATTAAAAAAACTGACTTAGTGCAATTATGTTTCACTTTCATTTAAGAGGCTTGTTAGCGGCTTGGTGTTTTTTGTTTTGTTTTTGTTTTTTTTAAGTAAGCTCTATGCCCAACGTGGGGCTTGAACTCATGACCCTGAGATCAAGAGTCAAGTGCCAGTCAGGTGCCCCAAGCAACTTGGTTTTAACAGACATTCTACTTTGGTGGAGGGGCAGCTTTATAACTCTTTTTTGCATAAAGGTACCTGTAAGGTGGGCACCTGGCTGGCTGAGTCAGTAGAGCCGTGACTCTTGACAGCAGGGTCTTGAACGAACCCTGTAAGGTAGCATTCTGTTTATTACTGAAAAAGATAAACATACTAATGCACTGATTTTAAAGTTGCTTTAAAGCCATTCTGAAGCAAATGTATGGCATTTAAATGACTAGGTGAAGTGATTATATGGGATTTTTTTTTAAAGATTTTATTTATTTATTTGACAGAGAGAGAGACAGCCAGCAAGAGAGGGAACACAAGCAGGGGGAGTGGGAGAGGAAGAAGCAGGCTCCCAGCGGAGGAGCCCGATGTGGGGCTCAATCCC
Source organism: Ailuropoda melanoleuca (assembly GCF_002007445.2). NCBI lineage: Eukaryota > Metazoa > Chordata > Mammalia > Carnivora > Ursidae > Ailuropoda > Ailuropoda melanoleuca. Next base: position 38,124,088 of record NC_048238.1, read on the forward strand.
AGGACCCTGGAATCATGACCTGAGCCGAAGGCAGACGCTTAACGACTGAGCCACCCAGGCACCCCCCCGATTATATGGGATTTTTATCTTATTTATGATTTTCTCTATTTTCCAGATTTTCTGTGACATAACTTAAAAAAAATTTTTTTTTAGCAAACTTGGATGTGCCTATAGTTTGATAGTGAGTGCTGCAAAGAGCAGCAGTCTCCCAAGCACACAAGCCTGTATCTTCAGAGGCAAAAACTTTCTTTTTTAAAAAATGTAATTTAATTTTTTTCCTAAGGTTTTATTTACTTACTTGAGAGAGAGAGAGCAAGCGAGAGAGAGCACAAGCACGGGAAGGGGGGCGAGGGAGAGGGAGAAGTAGGCTCCCTGATGAGCAGGGCCCTGAGATCATGACCTGAGCCGAAGGCAGCCACTTAACAACTGAGCCACCCAGGAGCCCCCAAAACATGTAATTTAATTTTTTAAAAATGTATTTAATTTGAGTATAGTTGACGCTCAATGTTACGTTAGTTTCAGGTGTACAACACAGTGATTCAACATCTCTGTACCTTGCTGTGTTCCCCACACATGTAGCAACCATCTGTCACCATACAGCACCACCACGGTACCATTGACTATATTCCCTCTACTGTGCCTTTTATTCTCATGGCAACAACTTGCAACTCTTTTAACTGATCGCTTGAGTACGTACCTCAAGGTCTCCAAATATTTTTAATTTTGTAGTTTCAGGGCTACCTAGCAACATCTTTCTCTAAAGAGGATTTCCCTCTTTCCTACGGGTGTGCCTCCCTCCCCAGGATGGCCATTTTCGAAATATAGTTACATTGTCATTTTGCCTACATCGATTAGGTATTTACGTTATTATGGCTTTGTAAATCCTGCTGACCACTGAGCCATGTTTCTTATGTTATTGGGATACAGAAAAAGGATACTCTTTGTTTTACAATTTGAAGGGGAAAAAAATTTACACTGATCACTTTTGAAATGTGGGACCTCATCTGTCCACTGCGTTACTCAAAGGCTGGGAATTCAAGTGAGATTTTTGGCTGGCCATCCATCCAGCACATTGCTGGCACTCAGTAAGCATCTGTAGAATGATTAAACACAGGCCCTCAAGTGACAAGTTCAGTCTGTTCAAGACCTTGATTATTTGAGGTACACTATGTGAACAAGCCATTTGAAGTCATTGAAATAGTCTTTGCGGACATTATCAGTGTGTCAAAGACCTTTTCTTGGTAATCACATTCATTGTTTCTCAAAGTCATGTGGGCACCTTTCCCCCTCATCAGGAAATATACTTCAGTATAAAAAAGCAGGCTTCTGGGGCGCCTGGGTGGCTCAGTTGTTAAGCATCTGCCTTTGGCTCAGGGCATGATCCCGGTGTTCTGGGATCAAGCCCCACATCGGGCTCCTCTGCTGGTATAGCCTGCTTCTCCCTCTCCCCCTGCTTGTGTTCCCTCTCTCACTGGCTGTCTCTCTGGCAATAAATGAATACAATCTTTAAAAAAAAAAAAAAAGCAGGCTTCTAATTTTCTGTTACCGCTCATTTCTTCACACACGCTGCTAAAAAAACAAAAAACAAAAAACAACCCTCCCCAGAAGATTTAATTACACGCAGAGCTTTCGCTTTTCTTGCAACACACAAAGTCAGGTGTTACGCCTGTTTCCCGGGGTTATTTTCTGGAAATACGGCAGGGTGTGTATTGGCGTCAGGTTGAACCTGTTCCAGGTGCGCCTTTCACTTCGCCAGGCTGCATCGTGGCCCATCAAATAAGCACGAGTGAACAAAACAGCTCTCTTCCTATAGCATGACTTCTCAGTTAGAAGCCAAACACTCCGCCATCCGGCCCTTCCATTTCAGATATGTGCGACATATTTGCTAAGCGCTGAGTCATACTTGGCACTGCTGTGATTTCACCTCACTGTAAAGCAAAATATCAACCTAGTGCGTGATATTATTTTTGCCAGTAGCAGATCTGCTTTTCCTTTGAGCATAGTATATAGCATCAATTTTGAGTTGGCTTTCACAAGCTTCCAGAAGTGATGCGATTTATGTGTGTGTTGGCCAAGAGGACAACTTTGAATCGTGACTCTTTAGGTTTGTCTCTGCTCTGTCTTTACATATACAATTAATAATTCACATAACGGGAAGCATTAGTTCATGCTTGTTTTGAATACCTACAGTAGATTTACCACGCAGGTCACTCTGATTTGAAAATGACAGCATTTTCAACGTCTTCCTCCCACTATTTAACAAAATTACGTAATAGAGTATGCCCTGGGGGCTTTTAATCGGATCAAAGGTCGAATAAAATCCAATCTTCAGATAGTCTTCATTATACTTTCAATTCAAGCTCTTCTTTTTCAACTATTTGTCAGAAATCATGACTGGCAGGTTCACTTTCCAAGCATTTCCAGATTCACAGGAAAAATTAAACTGGAGCCTATTGATTATGACCATTTTCTTTCTTTTTTTTTTAAAGATTTTATTTATTTATTTGACAGAGATAGAGACAGCCAGCGAGAGAGGGAACACAAGCAGGGGGAGTGGGAGAGGAAGAAGCAGGCTTACAGTGGAGGAGCCCGATGTGGGGCTCGATCCCAGAACCCTGGGATCACGCCCTGAGCCGAAGGCACACGCTTAACGACTGAGCCACCCAGGTGCCCCTGATTATGACCATTTTTATCACTGCTTTTCAGTGAACCACTTGTGAGTCCTTGACCTGTTTATGTGAATTGTGCGGCCGACATAACCACATGACCGTAACCACGAAAAAATGCAAATTTAACCAATGTGCTCAATAGCCTGGAAACAACGTGAGCCAATATTAGCCAAGGCCAAGAACACGGCTAACTTAATATTAGCATCCATGAAGCCATTAAAATGGTGCCTGTGGAATATGTTTAGCCAAAGGTACACAACTTCAGAAATGAGGGGATGCATGGCTGCAGCCAAGGCTGAGGGATAAGAAGGGGGGCTGGGCCCACAACCACTGGTTGGGGAAAGAATGAGCACATATGAGCACATTAAAAGGACTTGAACCCTTTGGCTACCTACTCCTTGTGCTAAGGTTTGGAGTTTTCCATTGCTTCATCTAACAGCCTCTCGAAATGTTAACAATTGTCAAGTCAACATGGTTCCTGGGCCATGGTGGCAAGTTAACTTTTCACGGGATCTGCTCTAGGATCTTCCCTGCTCACCACACCTCCATCCCCCAGCTACAATAAAAAGGCAATACTCATTAAAAAAAAAAAAAAAGACCCCTGTGAAAATGATAACCTTACATTTCAAATATGACAAAAGTGGATGAATGAAACTGTTTTGTTGCTTTTTCTTTTATTTTTTTTAGAGAAAGAGAGAGAGTGCACATGTGCATGGGGAGTGAGGGGTAGAAGGAGGGGGAGAGGGAGAGAGCGGATCTTAAGGAGGCTCCACTGCCCAGGGTAAAGCCCGATCTTACGACCCTGAGATCCTGACCTGAGCCAAAATCAAGAGTCGGATGCCTAACTGACTGAGCCACCCAGGCGCCCCTCATCGCCTTTTCTTCTGAAGCCAACACACCATCCACAGACACACGGCAGTCTTGCCGTCCTCTTGTTCTCCAGGGATCTTCAGCGGTCTACAGTGCGCACTTGAGAAGCATTGTACTACAGTGCTTTAATTTGTACTTTTCTCGTTTTCCTTTTCTCCTTTTTTTTCCCTGCCTAAGTTAAGGTAGACAATACAGACCATAAAAGGATGTTTGGGGAGACTGTTGAGAAGGTTTAGGAAGGCCCTCTTTGAGGGAAAGGAGGAAATTAGTGGGCAGCATGTCAAGGTGACACAGGGAAAGTGAAGGGATCCCGTGGGGAAAAAAAAGCTGTTTTTTTTCCCCTTTCCTCCTTTTCCTGCTTCTGTTCTTGCTAGGACCTGCACGCCTGCCTTCCACATGTCTTAATGGATGTCTTTCTCATAAAGGATGAGGATCTAATGATTTCTTTGGAGTCTTCCAGAACCATAGATAACATCTAAGGAGTGACCAGGCATCATCACTGACTCCAAAGACCTTGATGTCAAGACCTCTGGCTCCAGGGCATAAGTAATTAATGGAGGACACCTGAGCACTGGTCCTTGTTCAACCAGTTCTGGATGCCTGAGAGGACATGTTCACCAGACCACCATCCTCAATAAAAACTCCAGGCCCCCGAGCAGAAATAAGACTTGTTCTCCTTTTCCTTTACGAGTCTCCCCGACACTCCTATGGGTATCTTGGTCTCTCTATATCTTCAATAAACTGTGCTCTCACTTCCTGCTGATTTGTCCTTGATTTCCACCCTGCTCCAAGCCGAGGATCCTCTTGGCTGGTCCTGCGGGCATCCCCCTGGGTCCTCTGACCTGGCCTGCCTGCATCAAAGCAATTATGGAGCTGAGTTGCAGAAAACTCGTTCGTAGCGTGCCCCCCCATGCCCTCCATTTCCCAGCCACAAGTGATAGCAGGACCTCAGAGTTAACTCAGTTCCAGCTCTTCCTTTGACAGATGCAGAAACAGAGTTTCAGTGGGTTTTTGAAGGTCCTATGATAAATGTGGTAGATTGTTACATGAATGGCCACCGATGAATCACACCTCCTGGTATCTGGGCCCTAGTAGAGTCTCCTCTCACATTCACTCTGGGTTTGACTGCGTGACTTGCTTTGACCAACTAGACATCAGCAAATGTGACACGAGTAGAGGCTTCATAAGAAGCCCTTGTGCACTGGGGCTTCCTCTCTTGCTTTTAGAAACACGGCCAAAGGTCCCACGGCGGCCACCGAGCTAAAAGTGAACGGGCTCATTAAGCGACCCACCTCGACATACCCATAGGCCTTAACTGGCCAATTACAACCAGGCACGGTTCCTAAGATTACCAAAAAAGGGAAAAATTCTGTTAAGTCCCCATACTCCCTCACTCTGTCTTATAACTGCGGTCCCTCCCCACTGCCTTGTGGCAGTCTCTCCTTTGCTGTCCTGGCTGCCGCTCCCTTGCAGGGCATTCAAAACTTCTCTTTTGTTCCCCCTGGGGTGAATTCTTTGACCACCTGCACCACCAGCCCCCACCCAATGGGGACGCTCCACATTTGGTGCACCCTCCCCCACCCCCACATTCTGATTGGAGCAGCCCACAAATCATCGAGCTGTGGAGAAGCCCGGATGAAAAGGCCACATGGAGATGAGTTCAGGGGCTCCAGTCCACAGCTTGCATCAAGGGTCCAACATGTAAATGCGGCCATCTTGGCTATCACAGCCGCAGCAGAGCCTCAGGCAGCATGAGTAACTCAGGCCACACCAAGAGAAGAACTGGTCAGCCAACCCACTGAATCAGGAGAAATAACAAATTATTGTTGTCTTAATCCACTACGTTTTGGGTGATTTGCTTCCCAGAAATAGGTAACTGATACAGTGAGTTACCGGCATCGCAAAGACAAGACCCAAAGCCACTTCAGAGAACCTAAACTTTGAATTCAGACGAACCGAAATTTCTTCTTGCTTACTTAGCTATATATGACCTTGGGTAAGGTCCTGAAATTTCCTGAGCCCAGTGTTTTCTTCCATAAAATGGGATTAATTATAGCTACCACATGGCTTTGTCATGAGCATGGAAAGAGTTCTCCAGCTTCCATGTGTACGGGAGGGGAAAAAAACCAGAGATGAGTAATTCAAAGGGGTAGTTAGAACATGGGCTTCCAGGGGCGCCTGGGTGGCACAGCGGTTAAGCGTCTGCCTTCGGCTCAGGGCGTGATCCCGGCGTTCTGGGATCGAGCCCCACATCGAGCCCCACATCGAGCCCCACATCGAGCCCCACATCGAGCCCCACATCGGGCTCCTCCGCTATGAGCCTGCTTTTTCCTCTCCCACTCCCCTTGCTTGTGTTCCCTCTCTTGCTGGCTGTCTCTGTCTCTGTCGAATAAATAAATAAAATCTTTAAAAAAAAAAAAAAAGAACATGGGCTTCCATAGCATTTTAACAAAGAACAATACATTCGTAGAGAAGTGACAAGACCAAGGAGAAGAGCCAACTGTGGGAAGGTAAATAAATAGGAGAAAGGAATGAAACATAATGGCTGTACCTGGCGGGTCTGTTATGCAGATTCTTCCCAGTGCAGTCTCTGGGTTGATAAGAGTCTCCTTTGCAGGTGATTTAAGAGTGGGAGCCTGCTTTTAGGCAAATGGGGGGAGGGGGGAGAGCAGAGAGCCTGTTTTAGGCACCTGCTACTTCTCAAATGTCTTCAACTCAAAATAATCTTTATGCCAAAGTGGCATATTTTCAGGAAGGCATATTCTGGTCCCCTATACGTGTACTATGCTTAGAACAGTGCCTGGCACGTCATAAGTAGCCTATTCATATCTATGTGTCTGTATTGGTAACCCCCCTTGGAAGGTACAGCACACAAATAAAGCTCAATAAATACATGGTGGCTATCATGACTTGTCTTCTGAACTTTTATGGTACCCTTCTTTCTTTCTTTCTTTCTTTTTTTCTATAATCTTTCTTTTTTTTTTTTTTTAAAGATTTTATTTATTTATATGCGAGAGAGACAGAGATAGGGAGAGAGCACAAGCTGGGAGAAGAGGGAGAAGCAGGCTTCCCACTGAGCTGGGAGCCTGACGTGGGGCTCGATCCCAGGACCCTGTGATCATGACCTGAGCCAAAGTCAGGCGCTTGACTGACTGAGCCACCCAGGCGCACCCCCCCTTTTTTTTTTAATCTTATTGTTAAGTAGGCTCCATGCCCAACGTGGGACTTGAACTCACAACCCTGAGATCAAAAGTGACGTACCCTACCGACTGAGCCGGCCAGGTGCCACGCCCCCCTTCCTGTTTCTACCTCCCCCGCAGCTATTATTATGTTGCTATTATTTATATACATCCTCTACTTGCCAGATTATAAACTTCTTCAGGGTGTAGGCCCTCCATATTGATGTGTTGACTTCACGTTTGTAGAACATTACAGTTTCTGTGGTGAGACACTATTAGACTGTGAGCAAATATTACCTTTGACAGCAGCCTTCCCTACAAGGGAGAATATAGTGGGTGCAGGCCTTCCTCTAAAGCAGGGCAAGCCGCTGTACTTAGCTGAGTAATATCCACTGAAACTAATAGCACGTCCAACCCACAGATTTCTTCCTTCGTCAGAGACTTAGAAACTTATTAAATAATTGTTTCCCTTTTTGGCTGTGGAGCCATATTCTAACTAATTATAGTTCGATGCTTTGTATATTTCTCTGTCTAATCCAATTTATATAAGAAATACTTCCGGGGCGCCTGGGTGGCACAGCGGTTAAGCGTCTGTCTTCGGCCCAGGGCGTGATCCCGGCGTTCTGGGATCGAGCCCCACATCAGGCTCTTCCGCTATGAGCCTGCTTCTTCCTCTCCCACTCCCCCTGCTTGTGTTCCCTCTCTCGCTGGCTGTCTCTATCTCTGTCGAATAAATGAATAAAATCTTAAAAAAAAAAAAAAAAAGAAAGAAATACTTCCAACATGGGGGCGCCTGGCGGGCTCTTCAGTAGAGCACAGCGACTCTTGATCTTCAGGGTTGTGATTTCAAGCCCCACGTTGGGTGGAGAGATGACTTAAAGATAAAATCTTTAAAAAAAGGAAAAAAATGCTTCGACTATGCACAGGCAAAAATTTCTCTTTTCTCCAAAAAAATGTCTATTACCATACTAATGAAGAAAAGTCGAAAAACAATAGAATTTCAAATCCAGAACTGACGTTGTATGTCATGCTGTTTTGCTTTGAACGCAACAAGATATTTGGTGTTTTCAATAAACGCAGACTGCATAGTGACAACAGATGTAATAAACAGAGAAAATCCCAAGATCCATTTTGTCACTGTGAGTTTTAAGATTGTAAACAAATTAAAAGAATGCTGTATCTGGCTCCTGAGAAGGTAATAGTAACACTTTGCTTATTAGGAGAAAGAATTTCGTTCCCACCCAAAGGAAAAATGAAATTAAAACTCCAGTACAGGGGCGCCTGGGTAGCGCAGTCGTTAAGCGTCTGCCTTCGGCTCAGGGCATGATCCCGGCGACCTGGGATCGAGTCCCACATCAGGCTCCTCTGCTGGGAGCCTGCTTCTTCCTCTCCCACTCCCCCTGCTTGTGTTCCCTCTCTCGCTGGCTGTCTCTCTGTCACATAAATAAATAAAATCTTTAAAAACAAAAAGAACAAAAAAAACCCTCCAGTACAATGACAACATTCATATAAAATGGATTCTATACTTGACATCAATGCATGTATAAATGTAGAGACAGCTATAACCACAACCCAGACGGCAGCTGCGAGACTGGGGAGCCAAGAGCCTGGAAGGAATTATAGAAACCCATCCCAAACCAAGGTTGATCCACAGGCTTACCTACTGAAAGATGGCTTAATTTAACAATACAGCAATGAAAAACAAACAGACGGGGCCCCTTTCCTAGAGGGATTAGAGGCTGAGAATTGTAAGCAGAGATGCCTCACGTGTTATTAATAAACCATGTCAGAAAATTAAACGAAACCATCGACCACTGTAAGAGATCACTTCCTACAAAGCAGTAGCTTATGAGGTAAGACTGTTTTTTATTAACCTACATAAAAGGTTTATATTTTCTATTAGACCCACTCCTACTTTTTCATTTTTATGAGATTTGATTATGTTCCTTCACATCGTTTGTACAGCCTACGTTGCTGTTCCATTTCCTGCCTGTGTGTGAGGCTTTTGTTTTGTTCTGTTTTTTAAACAGAAGAAGTACATTTTTGCGGATAAAGATTAAGACCTCGGTGCCTCACCCAGTTAATGGCACATAGATTCTAGGATGGGTCTCCATGATTCCCATATCCTGTGGGTGCCCCTGCCCTTAAGAGTGGGTGGGACTTGGGGCGCCTGGGTGGCTCAGTCAGTTAAGCGTCTGCCTTCAGCTCAGGTCATGATCCCAGGGTCCTGGGATCGAGCAGCAGGGAGCCTGCTTCTCCCTCTCTCTGCCACTCCCCCTGCTTGTGCTCCCTCTCTTTCTCTCAAATTAATAAATAAGATCTTTAAAAAAAAAAAAAAAAGAAAGAGTGGGTGGGACCTGTGATCTGCTTCTGAACTAATGGATTATGGCCAGCATGACGGAATGCCACTCCTGGGGTTACATTACATTCTGTAAATCCATCTTGCTGGCCAACTTTCTCCACCAGAGTCCTGCTCTCCCACTGATGGCTTTGAAAAAGCAAGCTGCCGTGAATCCTACAGGCCCCAGGAATTAAATGTTCCCACATGGAGTGAGCATGGAAAGGAATGCTTCCACAGTCGAGCCTCCAGTTAAGACACCTTGACTTCAGCTTGTAAGACCCTGAACAGAGGACCCACCTAAGCCCTGCCCAGACTTCTGACCCACAGAAACCATGAGATAATAAACGTATTATCATTTTAAGCAACTAAGTTTGCGGTAATGATATTATGGAGCAATAAATAACACACCTCCTAATTCCATCTCCTCCCACTCCAAGTAGAAGCACCACCAGGAAACTTGGTATATGTCCTTGTTCCCGTGTTTAAATAACTTTCCTGCATACACGTTTACTGATGCGTAATCTACGCTATGTGCTATAGATTGAACGGTTGTGTTTCCCCCTCCAACCCAAATTCATATGTTAAATCCTAATCCCCAACGGGATGGTAATAGAGGGTGGGGCCTTTGGTAGGTGATGAGGTCATGGGGGCAAAGCCCTCATTAATGGGATCAGTGCCCATTTTCTCTTTCAGAGAGACCTGGGAGAGCTCCCTCACCCCTTCCACTAAGTGAAGACACGGCTAGAAAATATCCGTAAACCCAAAAGTGAGTTCTCACCAGACATCAAATCTACCTGTACGTTGATCTTGGACTTACCGGCCTCCAGAGCCTTCACAAATAAATCTGTCTTGTTTATAAGCTGCCCAGACTATGATGTTCTGTTATAGCAGCCTGAGTGGACTCAGACACTATTGTTTCTCGAATTTTTAGATTGACGTAAATGGTATCACCCTGTACGTATTGTGCAACTGACATTTTTCGCTCAATGTTATATATATATTTTTAAAGATTTTATTTATTAATTTGACAGAGAGAAACAGCCAGCGAGAGAGGGAACACAAGCAGTGGGAGTGGGAGAGGAAGAAGCAGGCTCCCAGTGGAGCAGGGAGCCCGATGTGGGACTCGATCCCAGAACACTGGGATCACGCCCTGAGCCAAAGGCAGACGCTTAACGACTGCGCCACCCAGGCGTCCCTCAATGTTATATTTTTGAGCTAGATCTTTATGCTTGGTTGTACAAGTATGCTATATTCGTTTACCCATTCAAGTATTGATGGGCATTTAATTAGTGTATGTATCTCTTCTCAACTTTGCATTGAGTGATGCCAGCACCTAGAAATCAGCCACAGCTGACTTACACCAGAGAAACTGGCAATGCTAGAAAAAAGGACTTTTTTATTTCCCCGGAGAGCCCATGGTCATATCTTTTATTAGCACAGCACTGCACATCCTGGGGTTTGTGGCAAGAGTTTCTCTAGGTTACAGTCCTAGAAGTGAAATTTTTGAATCTTAGGACACTGAGATTTTATTTATTTATTTATTTGACAGAGAGAGACAGCGAGAGAGCAAGCACAAGCAGGGGGAGAGGCAGGCAGTGGGAGAGGAAGAAGCAGACTCCCTGCTGAGCAGGGAGCCTGATGCGGGACTTGATCCCAGAACCCTGGGATCATGACCTGAGCTGAAGGCAGACGCTTCACCGACTGAGCCACCCAAGCTCCCCAGGAGATTGACATTTTAAAATTTTACTGTATGTTGTTGAAGTGTTCCGGAATATGTTTGTACCATTTTTTCTTCCCACCACCAGTGTGGAAGTTCACTTTTTCTTCCAAATTCTCACCAATACTTGGTATTTATTTTTGTCAAACTGATGGGTTTGGTTTTTGTTTGTTGTCAACAGCCTTAATGGGATATAACTGAAATGTAATAGATTGCATATATTTTGTACACAAATTGACAAGTTTTAATATGAATATGCACCATGAAACCATCAGTATATCATGACAAGCGATAATCACATCTACCATCCCTGAAAGTTTCCTTGTGCTCCTTTCCTATCTGCCCCTCTCTCTCCCTGTCCCAAGCTGCAGTCAATCATTGATCAGCTTAATATCACTATTAATTACTTTGCATGTTCTAGAATTTATATAAATGGAATTATGTAGTATGCAATTTTTCTTTTGTCTTGCTTCTTTCACTCAGCACAGTAATTATAAGTCTCATTCATGTTGTTGGTTGTAGCTCATTTATTTTTATTGCTAACTAGTCTTCCCATTGTATGGATATACTATGATTTCTTTATCTCTGCATACGTATTCATGGATAATTGGGTTGTTACTAGCTTTTGGTTTTTAGAATAAAGCTTCTATATACACGTCTTTATGTGGCCGTAACTTTCCTTTCTCTTCGGTAAATGCCTAAAAATGGTGATACTGAGTCATATAGTAGATGCAAATTTAATTTTGTAAGAAATTGCCAAACTGTTTTCCAAAGTAAATTCAGCACTCCCCCCCTGCAGTGTATGAGAATTACAGGTGTTCCTCATCCTTGTCAACACTTAGTATGGTCAAATTTTCTTTTTCTTTCTTTTGCATTTTGGACGTTCTTTTTTTTTTTTTTTAAGATTTTATTTATTCATTTGACAGAGATAGAGACAGTCAGCGAGAGGGAACACAAGCAGGGGGAGTGGGAGAGGAAGAAGCAGGCTCATAGCGGAGGAGCCTGATGCGGGGCTCGATCCCATAACGCCGGGATCACACCCCGAGCCGAAAGCAGGCGCTCAACGACTGAGCCACCCAGGTGCCCCTCATTTTGGACATTCTAATATGTGTATAGCAATATCTTATTGNCCGAGCCGAAAGCAGGCGCTCAACGACTGAGCCACCCAGGTGCCCCTCATTTTGGACATTCTAATATGTGTATAGCAATATCTTATTGTGATTTAATTTGCACTTCTCTCATGACTAATGATTTTGTACATCTTTTCATGTCTTTCTTTGCCATTTGTATATTTTTTGATGAAGTATCTGTTCAAACCTTTTGCCTATTCTTTAATTGAGTTATTTGTCTCTTTACTCTTGAGTTTGGGAGTACTTTATAAATTCAGAATACAAGTTCTTTTCGAATGTGTGATTTTCAAATACTTTCTCCCAGTCTATGGCCTGTCTTTTCATTCTTGTAACGGTGTCTTTTGAAGAACAGAAGTTCTTAATTTTGATGAAATATAACATATCAATTTTTTCTTGTTCAGCTTGTGCTTTTGGTGCTGTACCTAAGAAATTTTTCCCTAATCCAAGCTCACAAATATTTTCTCCTATTTATTTCCCAGGGGAAATAAGATATTAGATGGAAGATAGTGGAGAAACATCTTTCAAGTACTGGAATATTATGTCCAGTGAGAATACCTGTTAAAAACGAAGACTTTTTTGAACATACAAAACCCGAAAGAATGTATCACCAGCAGGTCTACTCTACAAAAAATGTTAAAGAAAGTCCTTCAGGCCGAAGGGAAATGATAGTAGATGGAAACTTGGAACTATACGAAAGAAGGAAGAACTCTATGGATGATATATATATATATATATATATATATATATATATATATAGGCGAGGGTGTATTAGTTTTCTATCACTGCTGTAACAAAGGATAACAAACTTAGCAGCTTAAAACAACCAAAATGTATTATTTTACAGCTTCTACACATCAGAAGTCTGACACATGCCTCCCTGAGCTAAAATCAGGGTATTGGCAAGGGTTGTGTTCTTTCTAGGGGCTCTAGGGAAGAATCAGTGTCCTTCTTGACCATCAGTGTGGGGCTACTTTTGCTCTTAGAGTTCTCTGATACTTCTGCACAGCCCCATATATCTCAGAATTCTTCTCATACTACCGCTTCTCTAACTCACTCTTTTGCTTCCCTCTTCCACTTGTAAGACTCATGTGATTAGATTGAGCCTACTTCATAATCCAGGGTAATTTCTTCACCTCAGAGTCCTTATCCTTAATCATATCTGCGAAGTTCCTTTTGAAATGTAAGGTAACATATTCACAGGTTCTGGGGATTAGAACATGGACATCTTTGGGGGGGCATTATTCTGCCTATCACGGTGGTGAACATGAAAGACTCTTTTCTTATTATTTAAATAACTTTAAAAGATAATTGACTGTTTCAAGCAAAAGTAAAAACAGCATGTTGGGGGCTTTATAACATGTCAAAGTAAGATATATGACAACGATAACACAAAGGCCTCTAGGGAAGAAATAGAGGTGTAAAGTAACTACGTTCCAATACTATATGCGAAGTGGTAACCAGAACGTACTGAAGAGAGACAGGGATAAGTTAAATGAGGTTTCCGATTTTAGCTAATATGAGAAATGTACATCCTTGTGCATTTCCCCTTGTATGTATGAATGAAGACTTCTTAGGTTCCTATCAGTGAAGGTAATTTGTAAGGTCAGAGCACATGCATACTTAACTTCACTAGAAATTGACGAAGCGGTTGTACTCATTTACAATTTTATTTACTAAATGGATGAGAATGCCTATTTTATCATGACCTTTTTTGGTGTTGTCAGATTGTGTAACTTTAAGCAACTTCATGGTTATAAATACAATATTTTATTTTGTTTCACATAGTAGGCATTTTTTTTTACCCTTTCATATGTTTATTGATCATTCAGGTTTCCTCATCTATGAAAAGCCTATTGTTCTTTTTGACTTTTATTTTCCTTGGGTTTAGAGAAATTCTTTATGTATCTGTATACTGATAGTCAGTTATATAGATGGTAAATAACTTTTTATTAGTCTTTGACTTCTTTTTCATTTCTTTTATGGGCCTTTTTTAAATAGATTTTTAAAATTTTAATGCAGTCAAATTTATTGATCTTTTCTTTGATGGTTTGTATTTATTTTATGTCTTGCTGAAGAAACGCTACGTTTTCTTTTGAAAGTTTAAAAGGTTTTCTTCTCACATTTAACCCTTTAATTCACCTGGAACTCCTTTGTTTAAGTATCAAATAGGTTTTTATTTCTATCTGTCCCAGTCACCCCAGGATCAGGCCAGCCTTTCACTGTTGATTTCTTTTTTTCTTCTTTTTGATTTTTTAAGTAGGCTCCACACTGTGGAGCCCCACACAGGGCTTGAATTCATGACCCTGAGATCAAGACCTGAGCTGAAATCAACAGTCAGATGCTTAACTAACTGAGCTACCCAAGCACCTCTTACTGTTGATTTTTAATTTTTTAAGATATTTTATTTATTTTTTTTATTTGAGAGAGAGAGAGCATAAGCACGAGCAGGACAGAGGGAGAGGGAGAAGCAGACTCCCTGCTGAGCAAGGAGCCTGATGCAGGGCTGGATCCCAGGACCCTGGGATCATGACCTGAGCCGAAGACAGACACTTAACTGACTGAGCCACCCAGGTGCCCCCTTTCTGTTGATTTTTAATGCTACCTCTGCTATATATCAAATTTCTATAATTGTTTGGGTCTGTTTCTAAAATTTCACTATGTTCAATCAATGTTCTATTAGTACACTGGCTTATTTTACTCTAGCTTTGTAATAAGTCTTAATATTTGGTAGGGCAAATATTTCGTAAGGCAAATAAGGAAGAATCTTCTTTATTCTTCAGGAGATTTTGGGATATTATATTAAATTTCTTCATCATGCAGATGGGATGATTTACTCTTTTTATTGTAACTTTTTAAAATTGTAAATGAGCACTAACTTGCTTAGAAAGCAACAATCAGTCCTCACCACACTTAGAAAAAATGTCTAGGGGTCACCTGGGTGGTTCAGTTGGTTAAGCATCTGCGTTTGGCTCAGGTCATGATCTCAGGGTCCTGGGATCCAGCCCCACGTCAGGCTTCCTGCTCAGTGGGGAGTCAGCCTCTCCCTCTCCCTCTGCCCCTCCCTTTCCACCCTCCACCCCTGCTCATGCTCTCATTCTCTCTCTTTGTCAAATAAATAAAATATTAAAAGAAAAAAAAAGAAAAACTGTCTAAATTTCGTATCCTGACCCACAAAGCCCTCTGTGATCTGTCCCTGGTACCCTCCATCTTGTACCTCTATTTGTTCATATGAGTTTTAGAATTGGATTGTCAAGTTCCAAGAAAATCCGTGTTTAGTTTGTGTTTGGAATTGCGTAACACTTGTAGACCTCACCTCTTCTGTAATGCCATAGATTGTAAGACAGATCATTATTTTATATGCTACTAGGAAAGAAAAATTGCTGCCCATTAAACTCTGACACAATCTTTTCTTATCATTTAGGCTTTTTTATTTTACACTTTTTGAAAAAGGTCCTTTAGACTTTAGATATATATTATTATCATACGTTTTCTTGTGTGTCCATTAAGATGAAAGTATAAGTGAAATGAATTGCAAGAGACATCCCTAAAACTTCTTGACATTTAGAGTCTGACTTCTCTGAATCACTTTAAAATTTCAACATCTGTGTTTTTCCACGTAATAATAGCCTTTGTGCCAAGAAGGACATTGGTAATGCAGCATTTCTTATAACAACAGTCCATCTGCTGCTGTCTCTGAAATGGTGTTCCCAGCTACAGCACCAAAACATAATTCATCTTCACCTACTTGTGAGTCTCTTCTTTTCTTAGGTCCTTGACTGTTCTTTGCAAGAAGATATGCAATTTCAGTCATTCTTCTAATTAAAGAGATTTGCTTTCTTGATATAAAATTTATGCCCTCTGCTCTGTTTCTGTGCCTTTCTGCACATACAATAAATTTGCGTTTTAATGCTAAATCATAACATTACCATTTTAAGACATTTTAAACAGCCATTAAACTCAACACATGTAGTCCAAAAATGCCCATAACTCAATTGAAGTGACAAGAATATGAACAGCTATGAGCAAAAGTTTACCCATGCTCAAGCAATGACAGCTATACGACAATCCATCCTGGGGGATAAGATATAAGAAACCATTGGTTGTAAGACATATCCCAATCTTAGAGATGCTTTTAAAAAATATGTTTATAATTAACAAACAATGGTATTTGTAGTAGAATTGTTATTTAAAAAAATTGGAGCTATAGAATTCTTGAATATCGTAAGGGAGATTTAATATGAGCTTCCTTTTTTGTCTTTTAATAATATTTAGTACTTTTTTCTTATAATTTTTTCTATTATAAATGCTATGTTTTACATAACTGCATTTTATAATTGATGATCGGGTTTAGGACTATTACCGTTGTTTTATGAACACAATCTTGTATTCAGCAATGCTGCTAAGCCTTCTTACTAATTCTATTGATTTCTTTAGATTTTATATCTAGACTAATCACATTGCCTACTAACAACGGCACTCTGTCTTTCCTTTGGCAATCTGTGCTTCGTAATTACTTTCCCTTTCATATTTCATTGGTTAGGACACTGTAAAAAACTAAAATTCTACCGAGTAAATTTGAAGATCTGATTGGCTTTATTAAGCGATTCAAGAATAGAGATGTTCCCAGGAATTGTACAAAACAGAAGGTTTTTACTGGAAGCAGCTTGGGGCAAGAAGTTATTAGCAAAAGAAAATAAAGGATTGTTTCAAGCCAGGACATCTTCTTTGGGGGATGGGGGGGGAACAGCAGGGCTTTTATGATGCAGATGATCTCCCCAGCACTGATCAGGAAATTTCGGATTGACTATTACAAGGTCACATTCCTGAGAGAGGTTGTAACTGTAATTAAGTTTTGGTTTGCTCTCCTGGGGGGCAAATGACTCCAATTTGGGCTTGTTTTTTCTTTTTTAACAACATTAATACAATTTGGGTTAGATATGGTTATAGTAGGCATGTTTAAAAGGTTAATGCTTCTTAAATTTTACCATTAAACAGGAAGTTTGCTCCAGGTTTTTTTTTTTTTTTTTAAATTTTTTTTTTTAAGATTTTATTTATTTATTTGGCAGAGATAGAGACAGCCAGCGAGAGAGGGAACACAAGCAGGGGGAGTGGGAGAGGAAGAAGCAGGCTCATAGCGGAGGAGCCTGATGTGGGGCTCGATCCCATAACGCTGGGATCACGCCCTGAGCTGAAGGCAGGCGTTTAACCGCTGTGCCACGCAGGCGCCCCTGGGTTTTTTTTTTTTTAAGATTTTATTTATTTATTTATTTATTTATTTATTTATTTGACAGAGATAGAGACAGCCAGCGAGAGAGGGAACACAGGCAGGGGGAGTGGGAGAGGAAGAAGCAGGCTCATAGCAGAGGAGCCTGATGTGGGGCTCGATCCCATAACGCCGGGATCACACCCTGAGCCGAAGGCGGACACTTAACCGCTGTGCCATCCAGGCGCCCCTGCTCCAGGTTTTTTGAAGTTAAAGCCATTCCCTTATATTCTCAATTTGCTGTCAATTTTAATTCTGAATTAGTGTTGAATTTTATCAGGTGCCTTTTCTGTGTTCTAACATGAACATATAGTTATTGTAATTCACTCTTTTAATGTGGTGAAGGCTGTTGATTAAATTATCTGATTTAAAAAAATCGTTGCATTCCTGACATTAACCTTACCTAATCATAATGTATTATTTTTATGCAAAGTTGCAGTTAAATTACCATTCTTTTATTTAGAATTTTTTTAAAAAGATTTATTTATTTGTTTATTTGACAGAAAGAGAGGCAGCCAGCGAGAGAAGGAACACAAGCAGGGGGAGTGGGAGAGGAAGAAGCAGGCTCCCAGCGGAGGAGCCTGATGTGCGACTCGATTCCATAACGCCAGGATCACGCCCTGAGCCGAAGGCAGACGCTTAACCGCTGTGCCACCCAGGCGCCCCTTTCTTGTTGTTTTCTAATTTAAGAAGTTATACCTGCTCAACATTTAAAAATTTCAAAAGTAACTGATGAACATAGCAAGTGACCTATTTGCTTATTTATTATGAGCTTTAAAATATAATCTTATGGGGTGCCTGTTCGAGAGTGCTACTCTTGATCTCAGGGTTGGTAAGTTCAAGCCCCATGTTGGGTGTAAAGTTTACTTTAAAAAATTTTTTTAAATAAAATATGACCTTACAGTACACACTGTCTTACCACCTGCTATTATCTTGTATAATATAGATATTTTCCCAAACAAAGGTATTTTACTTAAAGCCAAGATATTATTAACCTTAATGATAAAAATGTAAACCTAAACAGAATTAATGAATTTGTTAACTGTTATTTTGGCTACAGACATGAACCTCCTATCTGCCATATATACTACATTCAGGAAGAATCTTGCATGTAAAAAATATAACTCTGTTGTTTTAACTTGCAAGCATGTATATAAAAAAAAATATTTTTCCTTGGTTTGGCTTAATAACAGCTCACATTTCACCCTTAAACATATTGGTTTTGAATTTCATCAGTTTAAAAAAAAATACCCTTTATTGGAATTACAAGAATTATTAATATCTTCTTTTTAAAATTTTTATTTATTAGAGAGAGAGAGAGCATAAGCAGGGGGAGCAGCAGGCAGAGGGGGAAGCAGGCTCCCTGCTGAGCAAGGAGCTCGATGTGGGACTCAATCCCAGGACCCTGGGATCATGACCTGAGCCTAAGGCAGATGCTTAACCAACTGAGCCACCCAGGCATCCCGAATTTCTTTGATTTTGCTTTTAATGTAGCCTTTTTTTTTCTTTAAACTTCAAAATATTTGGATTTCTTTTTTAGTCTTAGAGCCTCCAGTATGTTCTCCATGTACATCTGTCCTACCTTCTCCAGAGCAAGGATTTCAGATCTTCCTAATTGTGAGTCTCAAGCGTCCAGCACAATGCCCGGACATGGTGGACAAGGACGTTATTGATAGCCCCCATTCATTACTCACGTGTCCCATTCTAGGCATTGTGCCGAGTGTTTTGTGTGCACTCTCAAAATTTGTTGAGCCAAAAATTACATTTTCAAAATCAAGCTCTCTTAAGTCAAAATTACAATGAGATATCACCTCACTCCTGTTAGAATGGTAATCATCCTGAAGACAGGAGATAACAGACTGGTGAGGATGTGGAGAAAAGGGAACCTTGTGCACCGCTGGTGGGAATGTAAGTTGGTGCATCCACTATGGAAAATACTATGGAGGGTCCTCAAAAAATAGACAAAATGTGGTATATATATACAACACACCACAGAATATTTTCCTTTCCTTTAAATTTTGATTTTATGTTCCTTAAAATTAAACAGAATATGGAACATATTAAACAGTTTTTCTTTTAGATCTTTTAAAGGGGAAAGCGTACCTTTTTGCTATTATTTTTAGTCAGCATGACGTAACAGTTTGTCTTCCTAAATGGTTTGCTTCTAGACAAGGCAAAATACGGATGCTTCAAAATTCAACATTCACTTTGAAATAGTGGTAAGATAAAGAAGAGTGGGTAAGATCATATAAAATCTTCAAGTTTCTTGTATGGTGATCTTTCTTTCTTTCCTTATTTATTTATTTATTTTTTTGTAGGCTCCACACCCAACGTGGGGTTTGAACTCATGACCCTGGAGGCAAGAGTCACATGATCTAGTGACTGAGCCAGCCAGGCACCCCTGGTGATTTTTTTTTAATTGAGATATTTTTGATATATAACCTTATATGATTTTCTGGTGTACAGCATAATGATGAGATATTTGTACTACTGCAAAATGATCACCACAGTCCGTCTAGCTAACATCCAGGGTGATATTTAAAAAAAACAAAATCTAATAAACCAGTTGACATAGAATGTGTGAGCTGTGTTGAGGAAATCAAAACATGTTCCTTTACCAGCACTTCAATCTCACCAAGTTTACATTAACCTCTCTCCATTGACTGCAAAAAAATTCTTGTTTTCTCCTTCCCTCAAAGAACTATTGATTGATTGATTGATTGATATGAGAGAGAGAGAAAGTGAGAAAGAGAGAGCAGGGGGAATAGCAGAGGGAGAGGGACAAGCAGACTCCCCGCTGAGTGCAGAGCCCAACGTGGGCCTTGATCTCATGACCCTGAGATCATGGCTTGAGCCAAAACCAAGAGTCGGACACTTAACTGACTGAGCAGCCCAGGTGCCTCCCTCAATGAACTTTTCTAAATTTTTTTTCTTTTTCTGTCCTAAGTGTCTCTGTAGCTGGACTCTTCTGAACAGTAGTAACTCTAGAATGAGAGAGAAAGGAACAAATTCATATGGTATTGTAGTAGCTTGACTAACGTTCACCCAAGGATATCAAGTCCTGACCCCTGAAATTTGTAAATGTTACCAAATTTGGAAAAAGAATCTTTGCAAATGTGATATATATTAAGGACCTTGAAATGAGGTGATAACCCTGGATTATCAGGGGGGACCCTAAGTACCATCATGTATGTGTCCTTATAAGTGCGAACCAATAGGAAATGACTCAGATATGGAGGAGAAGGTGATGTGAAGAGGAAGGCAGAGGTTGGGGTGATGTGACCACAAGCCCAAGACCGCCGGCAACCACCAGGAGCAGGAAGAAGCAAGAACTAGATTCTTTCCTGGAGCCTCCCAAGGGAGCACAGTGCTGCCAGATTTCAGACTTCTGGTCTCAAAAACTGTGAGAGAACAAATTTCTGCTGTTTATGCCACCAGGTTTGTTACTGCAGTCTTGAAAAACTCATAAAGTTATTGTCGGGGACCAAGAATGTTCTGTTGCCTTTGAGGTCCTTCTAACTGGACTAAGAATCAAATGGATATGAGCCAGATAAACAAGAGTAAATCAAATTTAATAGCATATGTGCAGGGAACCCACACAGACATGGAAATTCCAAGGACAGTCAGGCAAAATGACGTATATAGGTCATCCTAAACTAAGGAGAAGGGTATAGGGGCCTGGATCTTCAAAGGGAAAGAAAAATGAAAAGGAGTAAATGGTAAACAAATGTTTCCTGGGCCATTTAAAAACAATGGAATGAAGAGAGAACTTTGATCACACAGGCCTTGCTCGGTTCCTCCCTGTCCACCATACCTAGTTCCTATCATAATGTAGTTATCTAGGGTGATAGCTCTTTTTTGGAGAGGGTCCTCTACCTAAATTTTTTTGAGACAGTTGAAAGGAAGGTAAAGAGCTCTTCCTGAATCTGCTGGGTTTTGATTGATTTTTAACTCACAATAGTCTGCATGCCAAAGTGGCCCGTCTTGGGGTGACTGCCATTGGCCCCTCCAGTATATTCATGTGTAACCTGCTCACTTTTCGATGTTCACTAAAATTGACTCCAAATGGGCAGTCAATATAGAAAGATAATCTATGAAATAATTTATGAAACATCTGTGTGGCTGGGAGTGGGGTTGGGGGAATCTAGTGGGAATTCATAATCAGAACATCAAAAATCAATGCATTAGTTATTAAATGCATTTCCCCTGGCTTCACAGAAGTTCCTCTAACACTGTCTGAAGCACCGTAGCTACGCTCAGAAGAAAGTCTGCTGTGGGGCGCCTGGGTGGCACAGCGGTTAAGCGTCTGCCTTCGGCTCAGGGCGTGATCCCGGCGTTGTGGGATCGAGCCCCACATCAGGCTCCTCCGCTAGGAGCCTGCTTCTTCCTCTCCCACTCCCCCTGCTTGTGTTCCCTCTCTCGCTGTCTGTCTCTCTCTCTGTCAAATAAATAAAAAATCTTAAAAAAAAAAAAAAAAAAAAAAAAAAAAAAAGAAGAAAGTCTGCTGAAGAAAACACACTCTGGCTTTGAATCCATTGGGATCCACAAACAAAAGACATGGATGAGTACCCAGGACGGTATGACAGACTCCAGTGTTACTGTTACCAACAGAATTTCTGATGCCAAGTGTCAGCCTTGGCCAGGTCGTCAGATTGCAGGCTACATGCACGTTCTCAGGGCCTGTGGACCCAGCATTCAGTCCTGAAGTATGGGGTCCATTAAAGCTGGCCCACGTGGTCTCTGGCCTCACATCGGTGCTGTGGAAGGGGACCCCCAACTTAGTTAAGAACCAGACCCCTTAACAGATAATGGCCTTAGGAGGTCGGAGGTGAATGAAGCTTAGAGTTGCCAGATTTAGCAAATAAACATACGGGACACCCAGTTAAACTCAGACTTCAGATAAACCATAATTTTTTAGTGCATGTCCAGTGCAATATTTGAAACATATTTATACTAAAAAAATATTTATCTGAAATTCAAATTGAACAGGATGTTCTAATATGAAGCCTAGCAACCGTAATCAGGAAAAACATCTGCTCTCACAGACCTCACACTCCCGTTGGGGGATAAAATAAGTGCGCTAACTACTGAGTCTTGAGAAATGTATCCAAAAGGTAAAGGCCCACTGAGGCAGGAGGTCATTCTGCCTGGTGCCGGAATGAGCCAGCTTGGAATCTGCTCAGGATTGTAGTGATTAAAGAAGTGGCATCGTCTTTTGTTACAGAAGCAATTTCAGAAGTGAGAGTCCTACTCCGTAGGAAGAGGAAAATGAGCAAGGAGTGAATTGGAGCAGCAAATCACTTTCCAGCAGTAGTGAGAATCCTTGTAGAGCAAAAGAGCAGGTGGGCGAGGCTGATATTCCTCTGGGCCAGGAAGTGAAAGGAATCATGGGTTACTGCTAACTCGCAGACTGTCAGCAAAGAACTTCCCAAGGGATCATCATTCCTCCCAGTACTGATGGGGGTAGGCGGAAAGCCATCAGAGATTTTTCACCTCAGTTTTCACCTTGTATAGAAATTTTGCCTTGGAGAGCAAGAACCTTGGGTGGGTTATATGTGTGGGGGTTGGAGGGGGGCAGGGTTGGGAGGGATGTGCCTAGATGCTGCCAGGGATTCATCACACTTATGAGATAACTGAGGGCAACAGTGCACAAGACTTAAATTCTGTTGAACACATGTGCGCCGCTGACAGAGTATGAGAACAAGGGCTCCTGGTCCAGTGTGATCAGAAAACTATGTCTTGGGGCGCCTGGGTGGCACAGCAGTTAAGCGTCTGCCTTCGGCTCAGGGCGTGATCCCAGCGTTATGGGATCGCCCCACATCAGGCTCTTCTGCTATGAGCCTGCTTCTTCCTCTCCCACTCCCCCTGCTTGTGTTCCCTCTCTCGCTGGCTGTCTCTGTCAAATAAATAAATAAAATCTTTAAAAAATATTAAAAAAAAACCTATGTGTTGCCACCTTAATTCCTTAGATCACAAAAAATACATTTATTTGAAGATGAGTTAGCAAACTGTAACTATTTACTGAGAATGGAAAATTGTGTAATGGAGCTTCCTTCATCAGAAAAAGCAGAGCATTGGGGTGCCTGGGTGGCTCAGTTGGTTGAACATCTGACTCTTCTTTTTTTTTTTTTTGAGCTTTTATTTATTTATGTGTGAGAGAGAGAGCGCTATAGCATGTGCACAAGTGGAGGGGAGGAGCAAAGGGAGAGGGAGAAGCAGACTTCCCGCTGAGCAGGGAGCCGGATGCAGGGCTCAATCCCAGGATCTTTGAGATCGTGACCTGAGCCGAAGGCAGATGCTTCACCGACTGAGCCACCCAGGTGTCCTGAGCGTCTGACTCTTGGTTTCAGCTCAGGTCCTGGTCTCAGGGGTTATGAGATCGAGCCCGGCGTCAGACTCTGCTCAAGTTAGGAGTCTGCTTGAGATTCTCTCTCCTTCTCCCTCTCCCTCTGCCCTTCCCGCTTGTGCTCTCTCTCTTTAAAATAAATAAATTAGGGGTGCCTGGGTGGCTCAGTTAGTTAAGCATCTGCCTTTGGCTCAGGTCATGATCCCAGGGTTCTGGGATCGAACCCCGTATTGGGCTCCCTGCTCAGCAGGGAGTCTGCTTCTCCCTCTATCCTTCCCCACGCTTGTGATGTCTCTCCTTCTCTCTCTAATAAATAAACATAATCTTTAAAAAAAAGATAATAAATTAATTACACACAAAAAAGCAGAGCATTTTAGAGGGGAAGCTAATTTTTCAGTGCCAGGCTAAGTATGTTTGCGTTCATCCTCCTTTAATAAAAACTACCGAATCTCTTTGAATATCAGCCCAAAGTTCCAGGCTTATAACTTATGGTAATATTTACTCAACTCCTGACTACCATACATCATTGTCAGATTATGTTTTCTCACTTTGGCACCTACATTTTCTGGATGCCCATCCAGCCAGATGCATATAAATCTTCATTTCCCCATGGGACGGACCCAGGAACATTCAGCACTCGTGTATCATTTGTTCATGTCTTATGCTACAATTTGTTTAAGATGAGTGGGTGTCTTGTTGTGTTGTCATTAGGGAGGCCATATGTTAGCATAGCCATATGTGGGACTGTCTTTATTCTTTCAAGAGTTCAAAGAAGGGCATATCCCAAGAAGCCTTAATTGCACGTGCAAGTACAATACACAATCAAAACAATAGTTGAAGTCCTAGCCATGCCAAATACCGATTTGTTTTATTCCATTTATTTCCAACATGAAGTCTTGGGCTTAAAAGCAAAGCAAAACAAAACAAAGCAGAAACTAATTTTGTTATACAGCTAGACACTGCATAATCTGATGGCCGGGAAGCCTATACCTGCATATTCTCAGCATAATAGTCCATCTGTAAGTCTAATCAGACTACTGTATACGAGTATAGTAGTCAGACCCCAAAATAACATTATTTCCCTTCCACGCACTCAAAAAAAAGAGCTAAATCTTTACATTGAGAAGTGTTTACTGCCCTTTGATTTAATAACTGGTTTTATCTTTGAAGCAACTTATAAGCATGTATAATAATTTCCCCAAAGTAAAGGCTCCATTTAAATACAAAATAATAAAAAGCATTTTTCTTATAACACATCAGAAGTTATTTTTTCAAAACTGGAGGCCCATCCCTTTGAGGATTTTTCAAACTAGAGTTCTCGGATTCTTTTTGTAGTTCTTCCCTTTCAAAACATTTATTCTTTACCCTTTAAAAAGAATTTATGCATCTGCTGTTTTGAAAATATTTCAAGGTCTTCTTGGGAATACACATATTATGCTCTCAAATCTTGAAATAACTGGAGTTCTGGAATACATACCAGAGTTACTTACTTCTGAGGACCATAAATGCTTTAATTTCCTCAATTTTGGTGTGTTTTCAGTTCTTATGGTCCTGGGTTTCTGAGCACAGTATTCAAAGTCATCACTTTCCTTCCCACAGGGTATCAGATTGTGATGTTGCCAAGTCAGAGTCAGGGCTGAGAAATATCTTCCATATCAAGTTCTTGTCTTCAGAACTTTGAGGGGGGCCTGGGTGGCTCAGTCTGTGAAGTGTCCAACTCTTGATCTCGGCTCAGGTCTTGATCTCAGGGTCATGATTTCAAGCCCCACGTTGGGCTCCACGCTGGGCATGGAGCCTGCTGAAAGGAAAAAAAAAATGCATCATTTGTGTTTTACTCTTTACTTATATTGAGAAAACCCTTAGAATGTCAAGTCTGGTAGTAGAAATATGGCTTGGTGCCTGTGGAAGATGATCCCCATGGTCATTTTTGAATAAACTAACCGTAACCCCGCAAGAAGACTATTCTTCGGTGAGTTGACCTTATTCAGAGTTTAGATTGGATAACTAGTTAATCAGCAAGTGAATAAATGCATTCCCTTTTCTTTGCCGTCTCCCCTTCCTCTGGACTCCACTAGCATGGGAAGTCTTGAGACAGAGTTGATAGGGCTTCTCTGGGGCACACTACCACAGACGGAGCCCGCTGTCACACTTAGAGGTGGCCAGCTTGATAGCACACCTTTGTCTCGACTCTCTGTCTTTCTCTACTTCGTTTCCCCAATGAGGTAACAGCATATATGACTTCTGGCTCTGTCTCTGCTTTCTGGGGAAACCCATCTAAGAGAGATAACGAAAAAAGAGTTGCAGGAACCATAGTGCACCTGAAGTCTCTGATTCTAACTGAGAAGAGCTCACAGGAAGAAAGACGTCAGGCATTGGTAAGCAAGCAATGACTCAGGGAATGCTCTAGTTCAGGAAGGTTCCTTAGGCTGGGAGTCTCAACAATCCTTGTGTGTTAAAAATGGAAGGAAAAGGGGCGCCTGGGTGGCTCAGTCGTTTAAGCGTCTGCCTTCTGTTCAGGTCGTGATCCCAGGGTCTTGGGGTCGAGCCCTGTGTCTAGCTGCTGGGATAGAGCCCCGCCTCTGGCTCCCTGCTCAGCCACGAGCCTGCTTCTGCCTCTCCCCCTCCTCTCCCTTGCTCGTGTTCTCTCTCTCTCTCCCTCTCTCTGCCTCGCTCTCTCTCAAATACATAAATAAAAGATCTTTAAAAAAAATTGAAGGAAAAAATGCATTTGCATAGTAAATAGCCATGCACATAGTCAAAAGAAATAAAAAAGAACCCAGAAAAAATATTTTCAAATTATATCTTACAAAAGCTCTTAACAATTGAGAAGGAAAAAAACCCACTAGAAAAATATGTAAAAGACATGATTAGAGAGTTCATAGAAAATGGAAAGCAAAGAATCTCAAACATATAAAAAAACATGTTCAACTTCACTCATAATAAGAGAAATGCAAATTTCAACTACACTGAAATACCATCTCTTGTGTATCAGATTGGCAAAAATTCGCTATTGAAAATGCGCTCTGTTGATGACCTTGTGGGGAAATAGGCAGTGTTGGGTTTTTTTTTTAAGATTTTATTTATTTGAGAGTGAGAGAGAGAGAGAGAGAAAGAGAGGGAGCACAAACGGGGGTGAGGGGCAGAGGGAGAAGCCGGCTTCCCGCTGAGCAGGGAGCCCAACGAGGGGCTCAATGCTGGGACTCCAGGATCACAACCTGAGCTGAAGGCAGACACTTAACCAACTGGAGCACCCAGGGCCCCGAAATAGGCAGTCTTATTCATTGCTGGTGGGAGTACAAAATGTTACAACCCCTGCGTATGGGAATTTGGCAATATCTAACAAAAATGCAAATTTATGTACTTTGACCCAGCAATCTCACTTCTAAGAATAAAATGTAAATTACACCTAAGCAGATTTGAAAAAACAGGCACAAGTTTCTTTATTGAGCATTATTTGAACAAGCAAACGTTTGGGAGTAATCCGCATGTCCATCAACAGGCAACTGATTGAAGAAACCACTGCACAGCCACATGAGGGATACTGTGCAGTCATTACCAAAGAAAGAAAAGGGTCAAGAATGAGGAGGATCTCTGTATTAATTTACTGCGACTACCTTAATAAATCATGTCAAACTTAGTGGCCTAAAGCAACAGAAATGTATTGTCTCACAGGCCTGGAGGCCCGAAGTCCGAAAGCAATGGGTTGGCCTGGTTGGTTCCTTCTGGAGGCTGTGAGAAAGAATCCATGCCAGGCCCTTCTCTCAGCTTCTGGTCACTACCAGCAATCCTTGGAATTCTCCAGCTTGTGGCTTCATTATTCCAATCTCTGCCTTTGCCTTCACGCAGCCTCCTTCTCTGCATCTCAAATCTCCCCTCTCCTTTTTCTTAAAGGGCACCGGTCATTGTATTTAGATGATCTCATGGTGAGATCTTTACCTTAATTACATCTCCAAAGACCCTTGTGCCAAATTATGACACATTCTGAGGTTCTAGGTAGACATATCTTTCGGGGGATGCAACTCAACTCACTACAATCTCCATGTCATGATATGGGTTAATTTCCAGAATATACCATTAAGTTAAAAAAAAACAACAACAACCTACAAGGTGCAGCATAGTGTTTACAGTGTGCTATATTTTGTGTGAGAAAGGAGGAGCGGGGGCCCCTGGGTGGCTCAGTCGTTAAGCGTCTGCCTTCGGCTCAGGGCGGGATCCCGGCATTCTGGGATCGAGCCCCACATCAGGATCCTCCACTATGAGCCTGCTTCTTCCTCTCCCACTCCCCCTGCTTGTGTTCCCTCTCTCTCTGGCTGTCTCTATCTCTGTCGAATAAATAAATAAAATCTTAAAAAAAAAAAAGAAAGGAGGAGAAATAACAGTACACACACACACACAAATGTATATACATGTGCATATATTTTCTTTTCTTTTTTTTTTAAAGGATTTTATTTATTTATTTGAGAGAGAGAGCACAGAGGGAGAGGGAGAAGCAGACTCCCCACTGAACAGGGAGCCCGATGAGGGCTCGATCCCAAGGCCCTGAGATCATGACCTGACCCGAAGACAGATTATTAACCGACTGAACCACCCAGGCGCCCCAATAGGCACGTATTTTCAAACATAACATAATTTAATAATAAGCCAGAAACTAACCAAAATGATTAACTCTAGGGTTGGGGAAGAAAGTGAGAAGACAGGGATAGAAGGGAGACTTCTCAGTATACTTTTTTATACTTTTGGTTTTGAAACACCTAAATTTCTACCTATTCAAAAATAAGTATTTAAAGAACCCTAAACTTGAAAACAAATTGAAACAAATGAACCTAACTGTATATCAGGTAATATTACTACACTTAAATAATTACTTGATGTGATGTTACAATATGGGAAGTTGTATATCCTTCTAAGATAAAAAGAACTGCAACAAATCTTAAACTTCATTCCAGAGTTTGTCCAGTGTATTGTTTCTTGAAAACCATTTTATGTCTATTTTAAGATAGAGCAAATAAATAATTATGTTATTATCATTAGGAATCAAGAGAAAAGAGATGCTAGAAAAAAAGACTTTGATTTTGCATTTTTTCCAGCTCTTTTGAGAAATAATTGACATATAACATTGTGTGAGTTTAATTAGCAACCTTCAAGTATTGTTAACAGTAGTCACGGTGCTAGGAGAGCCCGGCTGGCTCAGTCAGTGCAGTGTGGGACTCTCAATCTTGGGGGTTGTGAGTTTGAGCCCCATGTTGGGTGTAGAGATTACTTAAAACAAACAACCCCCAATAGTCACTGTGCTATATCTTAGATGCACAGAAATTATTTATCTTCTAAGTGGAAGTTTGTACCCTTTGAACATTATTCCTCCATTTCCTCCACTCCCTGGCCCCTGGTAACCACCACTCTATTCCGTTTCTATGAGTTTTTTTTTTTATTCCATATATTACTGAGATCATACATTATCTGTTTTAATTTATCTGACTTATTTCACCCAGCATAATTCCCTTAAGTTTCATATATATTATTGCCGTTTGTAGGATTTTTTTCTTTTTTATGGCCAAATAACATTCCTGTGTGTGTGTGTGTGTGCGTGCGTGTGTGTGTCCATCCCTGGGTCTATGTGTGTATGAGTGTATCTCATTTTCTTTATCCATTTACCCATGGATGAATACTTAGGTTGTTTCTGTGTTTTGGCTATTATGAATAATGGGGTGCAGATATCTTTCAAGATAGTGATTTTATTTCCCTTGGATATATACCCAGAAATGGGACGGCTGGATCATATGGTGCAGGAATCCCAACGTTGTTTTCCGTAGTGGCTTCATTTTACATTGCAGTTAGAAATATCAATTTAAGGGGCGCCTGGGTGGCACAGCGGTTAAGCGTCTGCCTTCAGCTCAGGGCGTGATCCCGGCGTTATGGGATCGCCCCACATCAGGCTCCTCTGCTGTGAGCCTGCTTCTTCCTCTCCCACTCCCCCTGCTTGTGTTCCCACTCTCGCTGGCTGTCTCTATCTCTGTCAAATAAATAAATAGGGGCGCCTGGGTGGCACAGCGGTTAAGCGTCTGCCTTCGGCTCAGGGCGTGATCCTGGCGCTATGGGATCGAGCCCCACATCAGGCTCCTCCGCTATGAGCCTGCTTCTTCCTCTCCCACTCCCCCTGCTTGNAAATTGAATTTTTCCATTTTACCTATGTTAAAACATCTATTGACATAAAACTGTTTATAGCATCTCCTCACTAGCCTTTTAACGTCTGTAGGATCTCTAGTGATAAACCTTCCTTAATTTCTGATGAGTATTTTGCATCTTCTCTCTTTTTTTCTTGATCAGGCTGGTACATTCTTTTGTGCCAGAAGCAAGATGCTCCAAGAGTAACGGAGGCATGTGGAAAGAACAAAGGAACTAGATTGAAGAGGCTCCCACTGATGAAATTTGAGACAATTTGAGCAATGAGAAATGAACACAATTGAATAAAATACAGGCAATAAAACACACACCCCCCAAAAAGTCCCAAACAAAACAAAATCTTCTTTGGCAACACTAGAGGTGATTTTTTTAAGAAGATTTTATTTATTTATTTGAGAGAGAGTGAGAGAGAGAGAGAAAGAGGGCATGAGCCAGGGGAGGGGCAGAGAAGCAGGCTTCCCGCTCAGCAGGGAGCCTGATGTGGGACTGGATCGCAGGACCCCAGGTCTGAAAATTGGTAATTAATGGGGAAAATCTAAGCACATTTTTGCCTTTTCAGTCGAAATTGTATTTCAGGGGTAATAAAAAAATCCCAACTGTAAGAGAAGGCTCATCACGTTTGCCGAATATCTGGCAATAAATGGAGGAGAAATGATAAAATTAGAACAATCACCATTTTGCCCCCCTCGGTGAAATAATCGATTTAGACAAAAATCATCGATGAATACCAAAACTCTTACACAAAACCGTATCTCCATTACCTCATGGAGAACTGGATATTCCCAATGCATCACAGATAACTTGCTAGATGAAAAGTAAAAAATACTAACTTTATAATGGAGAGATCTAGAATGTAGGGGAAAATTATGAAAGCCTTGGAAATAGATCAAAGCATCCATTCTTCAATGGAGAAGAGGGCACTGTACAGGTTATCTGATTCCATTGGGTCTCTGGGCCTTTCCTGGTCTTTCAGCTATTTTAGAACTCTTTAAAATGTAGAATATGAGAGGGGCCCCTGGGGGCTTAGTAGTTAAGCATCTGCTTTCAGCTCAGGTCATGATCCCAGGGTCCTGGGTTCGAGTCCCCCATTGGGCTGCCTGCTTGGTGAGCCTACTTCTCCCTCTCCCTCTGCTGCTCCCCCTGCTTGTGCTCTCTCGCTCTGTCAAATAAATAAATAAAATCTTTAAAAAAAAAGATGTAGAATATGAGAATAATGCAAATAATTCTTGTCCATAGAAATAGAAATTGTCTGACAGACATGCAGATGATTATCGCCCCATGGATATTGACCAATGTAAGCCAATTCATTTCAGCATTTATTCAGCCTGCATATGTGTCAGTTTTTTGGATTTTCCTTTGAATCCGTTGTAACATCTTACCGATTTCCTCATTAATTAGGGAGTTAGATAAATTCTTTGACATATGTTCATTTTATATTTGTATGAGATTCCTGACTTTACTCTTCTCAAAAATTGTCATTTTAACAAGCAGAAACCCTCTTAATTTAGTGAACAAAGTTAACATCACTAATACTGGACACGTAAAACATGGGCCTTCTGATATATAGGAAGCAGACATCATCGCCTATGTTCTTGAAAAGATGTTTAACCTGAATCTAATCAAATATTTGTATCTCACTTCCCCTTTACAGATTCACTGTGGGAAGAGACATATTTTAAATGATAAAACAGGGAAATAATCCTACAAAGTCAGAATGTGAGACTTACAAGATATTTAAACATTCTCGTTCAAAAGTCAATGTCATGAAATAAGAAAACAAGGGTATAAACTAAAAAAGTCTGAAGCAACCTAATTATGAAAGACAACGATCTTTGATTACATTTTGACTCTAAAAAATAGTGATAAGGGGCGCCTGGGTGGCACAGCGGTTAAGCGTCTGCCTTCGGCTCAGAGTGATCCCGGCGTTCTGGGATCGAGCCCCACATCAGGCTCTTCCGCTATAAGCCTGCTTCTCCCTCTCCCACTCCCCCTGCTTGTGTTCCCTCTCTCACTGGCTGTCTCTATCTCTGTTGAATAAATAAATACAATCTTTAAAAAAAATAAAAAAAATAAAAAATAGTGGTAAAAAACAATCTTTAAGTGATGGGGGACATTGGAAAAATAAATGGGTATTAGATGATAGTAAGGACTCATCGCTCATTTTCTTAGGTTTATAGTACTATTGTTATGCAGGAGAACGTTATTTATTTGGAGATAAATGCTAAAGTTTTTAGCAGTGAAGTATCATGATTTTCATACTCCTCAGGCTAGCTGAGAACAAAGTACAAGCTGACACCCTACAACCTCCCTCCCCAACTCCTGGGTGGGACATTCGTGATATTCCTCCAGGAAGCCCCCAACTGTCTTAACGTTAGTGCCTTGCTGGAGGGAAGAACAACCTGGCAAGGCCTCCGGTATCCTGTGAGTCTTCTTGATGAGGTTTTGGGATATAAGTGACGTTCAGTGGGGTGGAGTCCAGAGCCGATGACCAAGAAAGAATTCTTGAGACGTCTTTGGTACAAAATGGTGGTTTATTAAAGCACTGGGGACAGGACCTGTGGGCAGAAAGAGCTGCTGCCCCGGAGTTCTGAGGGGTGGCTGATTATATAGGATGGGGTTGGGGGAGGTAAGGAAAAAGGGAGGTTGAGAAAGCATTTTCATATGCTCAAAGAAGACTGGGGAAACCTGAGGCCTTGGTATTTTCAAATGAAGGTTGTTTTCCCCTCTAGCAAGGCATTCACATGAAGATCGCTGGGAACTTCCTGGAGGAACATTACACTCTGCCTGCTTCAAGTATCTGTCAACGGGCTGTAGGTTATAAGGACATTTAATTGTATTTAAACTGGGGGCTTCAGAGGGGAGGGGGGTGGGGGAATGGGATAGGCTGGTGATGGGTAGTAAGGAGGGCCTGTATTGCATGGTGCACTGGGTGTTATATGCAACTAATGAATCATGGAACTTTACATCAAAAACCAGGGATGTACTGTATGGTGACTAACATAATATAATAAAAAATATTATTATAAAAAAACTGTATCTACATTTCTTTCTGGAAGCTAGGTTATTGATAGGAATGCTTTGTTCTTGTAAATTGCTAAGACATTTGTAAACTGAGGGAGACTCAGGTCTTGCAGGATTGTAATCTCTGTAAGTTAACTATTTGTTTTTTCCTTTCCTTAGCTTTAGGGCAGCCAGGAGTGCCTGAGGAATGTCACATAGATCCCATGGTGATGGGGGGGGGGGTGTGGGGTGTCAGATTCTGCTCTGTCTTCAGCCTGCCTTCTGTTCCCTCATCATTCTTTAACATATGAAAATCCTTTTGAAACCTCCCTGTTTCCTTACCTCCCCCAATTCCCAAGTATATAATCAGCCACCCCTCACAACCCGGGGCAGCAGCTCTTTCTGCCCACAGGTCCTGTCCCCCGGGCTTTAATAACCCCCCATTTTGCACCAAAGACGTCTCAAGAATTCTTTCTTGGCCGTCGGCTCCAGACCTCACCCCACCAAACCTCACCTATACTCCACAACTACACCAAAAATAGTTCAGAAATAAAGCAAACAGGGCAAAAGGTCAATAACTGTTAACACTAGTTAGTATGTGTTAGAACGTTCAGTTTCAGGGCGCCTGGGTGGCTCAGTCGGTTAAGTGGCTGCCTTTGCCTCAGGCTCAGTTCATGATGGGATGGAGAGCCTCGGGCTCCCTGCTCAGGAGGGAGTGGTCTTCTCCTTCTCCCTCTGTCCCTCCCTCCTACTTGTGTGCGCACGTGTGCGTGCTCTCTCTCAAATAAATAAATCTTAAAAAAAAAAATTCAATTTCCTATTTCTATTTTGCTGTTGTAAGGGAGAAAAAATAATTTTCATTCTACCCTTCTAGGTTGTTGGCTGAGACACCCACCCCCTTCCCACAATAAAAGACAGGTTAACAGGAGAAAAACAGAAGTTTCGTAATATGTATACCACCTGTGTACATGGGAGAGACCCAGGAAAACTGAGTAACTCCTGGAAATGGCCCAAGCCACCACCTTAAATACCATCACCAGGTAAAGATGAAAAAGGATGTGGGTGGGAGGGAGCCAGTTATGGCGGGGGTGGGGGGTAGCCAGGGAAAGCACAGTAAACAAGGGTATGGTTATGGCGCAGATTTTGGTCACTGCCTTCCCTGCGGATAAGAGTTTCTAGAGGCTGAGTCATCCCCTTCCTCCAGGTACCACAAGGGAGACACCCTCACAAATGGAGATTTCCCCTGAAAATGTAAATGTGTCTTGCAAGGGGGTAACTTCTACTAGGTTTTTTTCAGAGCTTTTCCTGTGTCTGCTGTTTCTTTCTTTCTTTTTTTTTTTTTAAAGATTCTATTTATTTATTTGACAGAGAGAGAGACAGCCAGCGAGAGAGGGAACACAAGCAGGGGGAGTGGGAGAGGGAGAAGCAGGCTCATAGGGGAACAGCCCGACATGGGGCTCGATCCCAGAACTCCAGGATCACGCCCTGAGTGGAAGGCAGACGCTTAACGACTGAGCCACCCAGGTGCCCCAAAGAGGCATGTTTTGAGGTGACAAATTATGCTTCCCTTCACTGTATGCTTGAAGTGCATCATTAAAAAAATGAGAATAGAAGAAATCCTTACGTGCGGTGGCACCACGGACATCTCTTTGAAAACAATGAGTTGGGAAGGTGCCTTCACTCACATTTACTTTCCTTTTTGTTATTGGTCCTTCATGATATCCCAATTTCATGATGGTACTTTAATAACATTAATGGTGATCAATTCATAATGATGTAATTGTTTGTGTTCCATGTCACCAGTAACTTTTAAATGATAATTCTATCTAACAGGAACCTGTGACAGGGGTAGTACTAACGGATGGTCTATTAGTCATGAGCACCCACTCATTAATTAAAAATTCTATTACATTAGATAAGACGTGTGTGTATAAAAAGGTTCAAAATGGGCTGCTCGTCAGATTCAAATAAGCCATATATGTCCCAGGGCTTGAGTATTTGGACTCCTGGGACATAATTCCACCCCATAATTTTACTAGTAGAGAGAAATATAAGGATTTTATTTATTTATTCACAAGAGACAGAGAGGGAGGGAGGCAGAGGGAGAGGGAGAAGCAGGCTCCCCACTGAGCAGGGAGTCTGACGCAGGGCTCGATCCCAAGACTCTGGGATCATGACCTAAGCGGAATCATGACCGAAGCGGAAGGCAGCGGCTTCACTGACTGAGCCACCCAGGCGCCCCCCTTAGAGAGAAACACAGGCGAAAGAGATCAAGTCTTACAGCTTGTGGCAGGGTTGAGATCAGAAAGGGAGTGTACTGACTCTCCGTGTATTCTGTGTATTATTATTCCTTTTACTACCCAAGGCTGTCACTAGGTGGGCCCATCTAGGGGACACTTGGATAGGCGTTACAGATGGGAGTGCTCTGGTTATCCAAATGACTCAGGGCTGCCAGTGGCATTTGGTAACTAGAGGTCATGGATGCTAAAAATTCTGCAATTTTAAAGGGAGTCTAACACAGTAAAGAACTGTCCTACTTCAGATGTCACTAGTGCACACTCCCCACCCCCCCCCACACACACACACTGAGAAACTACCTACCCAAATACAACTTAATGCCAATTTGGCTGATTAAATGCACAATGTAATACCAAGGAAAGCTCAAAGCAGGCAAGAAAAAACTATTTTTAGCCATTAATATTTTTAAGAATCATATTTCATTCTTACTGGTAGTTGTTTTATGTTCTCATTAAACCTTACCTGGATTTTCTAGTCAAAGAACAAATGCAAGGACTGTGAGGCCCAGAAGTGTGTTGGGGAGATTTTAAGATTAAAACTATTTCACAGGGGCACCTGGGTGGCTCAGTCAGTGAAGCATCTACCTTCAGCTCAGGTCATGATCTCAGGATCCTGGGATCGAGTCCCCTGGCGGGCTCCCTGCTCAGCGGGGCATCTGCTTCTCCGTCTTCCCTTCCCCACTGCTCATGAGCTCTCTCTCTCAAATAAATAAATACAAAATCTTTAAAAAAAACAAATAGAACTATTTCACATAAAACTTATGTTTGCATAAGTTGTGAACAAAATGAGAATGAATTAAATGAATTTACTAAGCAACAAAAACCCCTCCCTCCAATAAAACAAATAGAAGCAAACCAAACAAAATAAACCGAGCTAGTGAACTCATTTGACTTGAAATTGAATCTCCTTTTGTTTTCTAAGCTCAGTGAACTGGAGGGAAAAGAGAAACAAAACAATCCAACATTTCATTCTATTCAAGATCATACAAATGAACAATAGTGTGTGTCAAAGAGCTGTGGTTAAGTGGAACTCATGACTGCTTTGTATGTTACAGGCCTTTTGTACTCCTAAGAGTAATATAGCCATCACATTTTGCACTTAGCTTACCAACCAGTGTTCAGGAGATATACTTTAATGTATTTCAGAGGTAAGAACATGGAAGCAGAGAATGCATAAAATGTCCCAGAATACACTTGGTGGTCCTGAAATGCTATGATATATCCCTTATCGTCAGTCTCACCTGAGTACCTGCTGTGTGCCGGACTGTGTCCAGCACTGTGGGAGGGACTAGAAATAAAGGATCTTTTTTTTTTTAAAGATTTTATTTATTTATTTGACAGAGAGAGAGAAAGGAGAGAGCACAAGCAGAGGCAGAGGCAGAGGGAGAAGCAGGCTCTCCACTGAGCAGGGATACTGATGAGGGACTCGATCCCAGGACCCTGGGATTGTGACCTGAGCCAAGGCAGATGCTTAACCGACTGAGCCACCCAGGCATCCCTAGAAATAAAGTATCTTCATTGCAGTAAGCCACTGGACAGAGTCTCATGGTATCATAGACAAAATGTAGAAATATGGGTGCCATTCAAGAAGAATTTGGCAAATTTGTAATTGATTAAATAATGATACCAAAAAGGTTTGAATTAACATATCAACACCAACCAGGGTGGAAATACCTAAGATCATACCTAGCTTGGTCAGTCTCTTGGTCAATCTCTTTAGCACTTTTACTAACAATTTAAATGAAGATACAAAGACTTGTTTTTAGATCATAGGGTTAGCAAGAAAAAAGTTCGGAAAGATAGTATCCTTGGTGTAAGGGTACAGAAAGAATTCCACAAGCTGGAATAATGTGCCTAATAAGCAAAATGAAATTTAAGAAGAATAAATTCAATGTACATTTCCATTTTTAGTTCAAATAATTTGATTATACAAGTTCAGAATGGAGAAGACAAGGTATTTTGGGGATTAAAAGAATTAGGGGTTTTATTTATGTCCATAAAAGATCAACTCGAGCTAACACTTTGATGTGGCTCTTAAAAACCAGCCCATACCCGAGCCCTGTTTAAAAGAAGCGAAGTATCAAGACCCCTGATTTACCACCTTTTCTTTCTTTCTTTCTTTTTTTTAAAAGATTTTATTTATTTATGTGACAGAGAGACAGCCAGCGAGAGAGGGAACACAGGGGGAGTGGGAGAGGAAGAAGCAGGCTCATAGCAGAAGAGCCTGATGTGGGGCTCTATCCCATAACGCCGGGATCACGCCCTGAGCCGAAGGCAGACGCTTAACCGCTGTGCCACCCAGGAGCCCCTACCACCTTTTCTAACCCAACACACCAAGGGCTTAGACAACCAGGAAACCAGGGCCATATTTTTATCTTAAATGTATGAGGAACTAGAGGCAGGCCCATTTTAAAGAGCCTCTTGGATGATTGATCCTTGAACTCTTCTTTCTCTCTCTGGTCTAGATCCAGGTGGGTAATTGTCCCATGATACTCCAGTTCACTGCATTTTAGGAAGAATATTGTTAACTGAATTAAGTTCTGATGTGGGAAATTAAGACAGTGAGGCAATTGGAAAGTCATAAAATGAAAACTAGAAGGAAAAAAATTCCTGAGAACTAGAAGGAAATGTTTAGCTTAAAAAAAAAAAAAAAGACTTGAGAGGATTCATAAAACAGCATATCATGGTGGATCATAGCCTAAGCTCTGAGCACAAGGGGACCTGGGCTGAAATCGAACTCTACTAGCCCATAATACATGATTAAATAGAATATTTAAGGAATTCAGAGCCCAGTTAGGGGTAAAAGGAGTTAGCTGCCACCAGAGTGGAATTGTAGATTTCCACTTATCCAAATCGGGGTAAAATGTTGTAGTGAAAAGTATGGCCCTGGAGTCTCCCCTGAACCAAGTGACCAAGTGAACGCCCCCCCCCCATAGTCCCTTTGTACCTGGTGTTCCCTTTGTACACAGAGCAAAGGGTTCTCTTTGTCCTCAGCAGCTAAGGCACACTCATTCAGGAGGTATGAAGCTCTTTAATTCACTATCTTGGTTTTTGAATCTCTGAGTAATGAGCAAACGTACCCTGACGGCCAAAGCCACCTCCTAACTTTTGCTCAATCCACCAGAGATGGTAAATCTGCTACCCTTATTTGAGTGACTTTTCAACTCCGGGGAAGAATTTAAAATGATACAATAACCATCATCACAGTAATGCTTTTGTGTGAATTAAAAGTAATCTCTTTGTGATGTTGGAGAGAACCTGCCATTTTAGGGAATCTGTCAGATTAGCCTTGAAAATTGATTTTGACTTGTAGTTTCAGAAAGAAAAGTATGAGGATTTCATCAAGTGTATTAACAGTGTTGAAATATTTAAGAGAACTCAAGATTCAACAAACTTACAGGCTAAATGTATTATCTTCATCAGAGTCATTTAACCATCTAGTAAGATTTTATTTGTTAGGATTATACGTACGCCTTGTCAGCAGTTGAAGGGCTTGAAAAGTTCAAATATATTAAATGTACGAGGAGAATTTAAAAAGGGTAATTAAATAAGTTTATAAATGAGATTAATTGTTTAAAGTGAATTTAATTTGTTTGAATTGTGTTGACTATTAATCAGAGAACAAATGAAAGTAATTGCCCTTATTTTATATGGCAGTTACAAGATTTATTAATAGCATAACTAACAATATTCACAAATTGAACTTAACACTTCAAGAATCAATATGTAAGTTTAAAAACTGAATATTGCTATAAAAGCCATCTAAGTATAGACAGTCCAAGTGTCCTCTTATGTCGTTATCAAGCTTAGATTGACATATCTCTTGGTATATTACCTTGAGATGGACTTCCGTAGCCTCATCCATAAAATTCCGAGGGTTTTTGTGAAGACTAAATGAGATAATGTATCTAAATCACTTAGTCCAGTACCTACTATAAAGTTTCACTTGACAGGGGCGCCTGGGTGGCGCAGCGGTTAAGCGTCTGCCTTCAGCTCAGGGCGTGATTCCAGCGTTATGGGATCGAGCCCCACATCAGGCTCCTCTGCTATGAGCCTGCTTCTTCCTCTCCCACTCCCCCGCCTGTGTTTCCTCTCTCGCTAGCTGTGTCTATCTCTGTCAAATTAAAAGAAAAAAAAAGTTGCACTTGACAGATCATTCACTCCTCAAAAATACGGATTTCAATATGTGGGTCCATCGTCAGTTGGAAGAGGAACCATATGCATTTTCTAAAGCCCTGGAGAACGGAGATGGTAGTTCCATGAAGATGAAGAACAATACATGAAGGTTTGCAGATTCTGGCCACTTGTCTATGTTTCAGGGACCGTGCTAAGTGTTTTACATACATTATTTCATTTATTCTTCACAATACACTGGTACCATTAGGGTTTGATCAGAGTAGCAGAGCCATCATGAGTAATAGAAGAGATTTATTCAAGGGATCAGACCTTACAAAGCGGTGGCAGCCATATTGTTTATGCAGAGCTCTTACTTCTGTGTCTTGTGTCTGGTGCCCAAAGCCAGCGTGGCCAGCAGCTGGGAAGGGAAGATGAATGGGAGGTGGGTGAGAGCACCAAGGAACTGAAACCCACGTCTGCCTCGCATCCATCAGAACTCATACTGGTCATCTTGGTCTCACACCGAAACCTACGTGGGTCTCTCACAGTCTCTAAGATGCAGGGGACCTGCAGAAGAGCTGCTATGCTTTGCCGTTGAACTTCACACACGGAGTTGGCCCGGGATTCCGAGATGCTGAAGGAGAAGATCTGGCAGGAGCTGGAGGAGCTGCAGGCCCAGTTGCTGCCCCGCACGAGTAATGCAAACCGGAAGGTCTGTGACAATGCAGGGACAGTGCAACTGCACCAGCCCTACGCTCTCCTTCTGGCCTCACTCTGCTCTCCACCTTCTCTCGTAGGCAACCCTAACCTAGAACTGACCCAGGAAAGGAATTCGGGGAATCTTCGTTCCAACTTTGCAAAATTGATAACGATTCTGAGCTACCGCTCTCCTGTTGTCCCTGTTTTACAGAGAAACTGGCCTAGAAGGTGAAGTAACTCGCAGGAGGGCACACAGATGGTAAGCGGGAAAACTGAACCATGAACAAAGGTGGTCTGGCTCAGGACCCGGGATCTTCACCAGACTCCTCTCCTGCCTTGCCCTCATGTCCGAAAGCTAGAGGAAAGCCAGTTTGGGTTCAATAAAAAGATGCCCTGTGTAGGGGTATGAGTTCGCCCACACCAGAACAAGCTACCTTGTGAAGCAGAGGGTTCCTTGTCCTCGGTGATGCTCGAACACAGGCTGGGTGGCCACCTGTCACAGACATGACACAAGAGGGTGTTTGTTCACTGGGAGGCAGAATGAACCGAGTGGCTCCTAAACGCTCTTTCGACTCCAAGATTCTGTTTCTAGAACATACAGTTCAGAGCAAGGGTCTGAACTCGCAATGTATAAGGAACACAACAGAAGAAGACAGAAGCAGTCAAGGGTGGGTAGGAAAGAAACTTAGCCAAGCTGTGCCCAACAGTGCCAAAACCCACTGCAAGAAGAAAAATTACGGTCAACCCAAGAGCTGTTTCACACACAGGATGCCGCAAATCAGTGATAGAGTGCTGATTTTTTTCCCCCATAAATTGATTCCATTTCCCTGAATTGATAGGCCATTTTTGTTGTTGTATAGACATGATCTTTAAAAGTTTTTGCAAAGGACCGTACATTCAGGCCTGCTATGCATAAACTCTTTAAAATAAACGTTTAATCAATTTCAGGCATCACGAAAAGTTTGAAGCAAATATCCAAATATTTCAAAGAACTGCTTAGAAGAGAATTTTCACATTTGAAGCTCTGCCAATATAAACACATAATAACGAACCTTATGTCTTGGTAACAGATGCATCCTGATGACATCTTTCCAAAGCAGATATTACAATAATTTTCTTTTTCTCCCCACAAATCCCATACAAGTTGGTTAATCAACTACACTAATTGGTAGCCATGGAAAAATCCATACAAAGATATTAGATTTTCTCCCCACCAAGAAAAGTCGCAAATCAGTCACATTAATGGATTAACATTTACAATCTCAAAACAGATAGATAGAAACCCCGTGAGAAATGTTTTTGCAGTATGTGGATATCTCTCTTCACCCTTCTCTTCCTCCTGACCCGAATGGAACATGTTCGTGGGCGCCATTGGTCTCTGGCTTCCAGTGGGAAGCCATTAAGCAGGACCGGAAGATCAGAGGGAGAAAGGAGAGTGAAATTACGGTATTTATTCTCCTGGCACTCTTCTGGTAGGGTCGCTGTGGGTTAACTGGGTCCCTTGACAGAAGATTATGTTTTTCTCGAGGTGTCTCTTTACAACACTCTGTCTGTCTCTCTCTTTCTTTCTCTTTCCTTGTCTCATCAGGCCTAGAAGTGGTAAAGTGTCTCCACTGTTAATAGCCTCAGAGTCCCACATTCTGCATTCTGGTATCTCTGCAACCTGTTCCACACCTTTGTCAACAGTTGTCTTATTCAATCCTCCTCAAATTATCTTAATTAGAGGATACCTTGTTTTCCTGCTGGGACCCTAACTGATCCTACACAAGATAATCACAATGCTAATAATTAAATTTCAATGTTAGTGCTATGTCCATCATTTTCAGAAGCTCAAGGCATGGGTTTTTTTAGTGTTGTTGCTATTTCAGATTCTGGAGCTCGAAGGCCTAAATCTCAGCCTGATGCTTCCTAGTTGTGTGAGTTTAGGCAAATCATCTAACCCAGTGATTCTCAACCTGGGGACAGTTTTGTCTCAGGGGACATTTGGTAATATCTGGAGACATATTGGTTGTCACAACCGAGGGCAGGGGTCGTTACTGGCATCTAGTCACGAGTAGAGGCCAGAGATACTGTTAGATATCTTACAGTGCACAGTACAGCCCCTACCACAAAAAAATTACTGGGCTCCAAATAGTGCTGAAGTTCAGAAACCCTGTGTGCCTCAGTTTCCTAATCTAAAAGATGGAATTAATATTAGCGTAAACCTCACGGGATTGTCTGAGGGGTCGATGAGCTAAGACATGTAAAGCACTCAGATCGATGCCTGAAATATTATATGCTCAATAAACGGGGGCTGGCGTCATCTCATCATCTTCATCACCACTGTGAGGCCCTTTAAGGGCTCAGAGCGCAAAGATGACTTGTTCAAACGCAGGCAGTTGTAAATTCGGTATGAAAGAGAACTAATTCCACTAACGTGCTCTGAAAGCAGAGATCTTGCCTGGTTTTATTCTGCTGTATTCCCCAGCACCTCTGTGTCTAGCATATATTTTATTTGCTGACTATATTCAATATGGCACCTATTCGTTCATGAGGAAGAGGATGAATGTAACACACCCAGCAGAATTCCTAGCATGCAAGGTGCTCAGTGGTAGTGGTGGCTGGGGTGGTTATAATGGCTTTTGTGACAATACATCTTTTGAGCTTGAAAACAAGAACCAAGGGGTATCTTCTTTCACATTCTTGTTCAAATCGTTCTAATTTTATTCACTAACTGATTAACAACTCAAGGCCAAGAAGAAACTCACAGATAAGTTACATGATTTCTAAAATTACAGAATGCACATTTACGTTATCCACATATTTTAAAAGGTGTTGATTTAGAACTATTTTAAGTAGCAATTTTTAAGACTTTTGCTTTCTGCAATCCAACAAAAGGACTTGGGTTGGATTACCATTTAATTTAATTAATTAATTAATCTATTTATTTATTTATTTTTTAAAAAGATTTTATTTATTTATTTGACAGCCACTGAGAGAGGGAACACAAGCAAGGGGAGTGGGAGAGGAAGAAGCAGGCTCCCAGCGGAGGAGCCTGATGTGGGGCTCGATCCCAGAACGCCGGGATCACGCCCGGGATCACGCTCTGAGCCGAAGGCAGACGCTTAACGACTGAGCCACCCAGGCGCCCCTGGATTACCATTTTAAAAAATTAAGCAAGATGATCAGGGGAAATGGAAAATGAGGGTAGAAAACAAGAGATGAAACAAAGAGTTAGGTTAGAGTCCCCCCCCCCCAAATACCCTGTAAGAGCTTGTGCACTTTCTAGAGGACCTCGGATTTGGCAGATAAAAGGCCAAGAGTGATCACCTGCTCCATCACATATGTCACAGGGACAGACAGTAAAACAAAACAAAACAAAACAAAAAACAAAAAACCCAAAACAAACAAACAAACAGCAACAACAAAAAAACTATGAGAAAAGAACACTTATTCTTCGTAATGAAATATGAGAGAGAAAGTTTTCCCTAGACAGAGGACACTGAAATGAAATCAATCTCTTCAGTGGTATCGTTATAGGAAAATCTATAGTCCGTGGTGCTATTCTTTATAATGTCCTGCAGTATAGACCAAAGGTGTAATGTTAAAGCACAGTCCAATAAAAGCAA
Source organism: Ailuropoda melanoleuca (assembly GCF_002007445.2). NCBI lineage: Eukaryota > Metazoa > Chordata > Mammalia > Carnivora > Ursidae > Ailuropoda > Ailuropoda melanoleuca. Next base: position 38,167,503 of record NC_048238.1, read on the forward strand.
CGCTACAAAGGGCTAATAACACGGCTCAGGTATAAATCTCTCTGGTAACCTCCTCTAGTCCTGGGTAAAGAAAGCGCTTTAAGGAATGGTCAGCTAGGATGCCCTTAGGGCAGTCCTCCTTAAGCTTGGGGGGTGAGTAGTGGGGAGGGATCATACCTGGGCGGGATGATCTTCGTGACAGAGAAGTGTAGACATGTGTTGGTTAGTGGTGGGCTCATCAGGTGATAGAGCTGACAGCAGCTGGTAGAAATTACAGGGCTTAATGATACAAAAATCTTTCACATTTATGAACTATTTCCTTGTGCCAGGTGTTGTTCCAAGGGTTTAAGAGATATAAGCCATTAAATCCTCACCGTGACCCTGTGAATGGAGTACTGTTGTTAAGTTTCCCATTTTACAGATGTGGAGACCAAAGAGTCAAACTGAGTTAATTGCTCAATGTTACCAAGCTACCGAGGGACAGGGCAAGAAACAGGACATGGCAGCCTGCCTCCAGAGCCGACGTGCGTAAGGTCTATATCATGTGTGTTGGAAGAGGGACCCACCCCCATTGACTGTGTGGTTAGGGCTCCAAGATCAATGCAAGTCCTGCTCACCCCAAAGCATTGCCATTGGCTTTAGTCCCCCACGAGCCTTCAAAGGTTTTTTTGAAGATTTTATTTATTTATTTATTTATTTATTTATTTGAGAGAGAGAGAAAGAGAGCAGGAATGGGAGGGAGGGCCAGATGGAGAATGAGAACCAGATTCCCCACTGAGCAGGGAGCCAGATGCAGGGCTCGATCCTGGGTCTCCAGGCTCATGACCTGATCCGAAGGCGGACGCTTCACCACCTGAGCCAGCCAGGCATCCCACAAAGTTTTTCATTTCAAGAAAATGTGCATACCCTGCAGGGGCAGCAATGCGACTGTTGGGTATCTTTATACAACAGTACCTGCCTTCAAGAGGCAGCACAGGATTCCCAGAATTTTCCGAGACCACAGCATCTCAAAACCTAAACGGCAGATGCATGTCCTGGGAATTAGTGTCTAGGAAATTTGGAGAAGGAAGGCCTAGATGAGTGAGAGCTATTGCATTAGCTCCACGTAGAAGAGGGGGCACTCCAGATAGGCTGAAGGAAAGAAGGAAAGAGAAAGACAAAAAGAGGACAGAGAGGGCCACCATGGCAGGACAGGATATTCGAACACAGTGCCAGCCATGTTCGAAGTGCTTTAGACGTATTAACATGTTAATATTCACCACCAGGCCACATGAAGTAGAGATTTTCTTTCTTTCTTTCTTTCTTTCTTTCTTTCTTTCTTTCTTTCTTTCTTTCTTTCTTTCTTTCCTTTCTTGCAGAGAGAGAGTGCACAAGCAGGGGGAGCAGCAGAGGGAGAGGGAGAAGCAGGCTTCTTCATGAGTGGGTAGCCTGATGTGGGGCTCGATCCCAGGACCCCAGGATCATGACCTGAGCCGAAGGCAGACGCTTCACCGACTGAGCCACCCAGGCGCCCCTGAAGTAGGGATTCTTATTATTCATCTTTCATATGCAGAAACTAAGCACAGATAGATTAAGCAATTTGACCAGTGTCACACAGCTAGTAAGAGGCAGTCTGTCTCCCATGAGAGCTCCTAGTATCTACAACATTCTGCTCTCAAGAAGGAAAGTTTCCTGCCACAGAGCAGGCAGAGACACTGCTGGAGAGGTAAGTAAAAGCCAGGCAGTGGAGAGGCCAGATTAAGGAGTTACTAAGTATGACGCGGTAAGGGCAGAAGGTCAAGAGTCAGGAGAGCCTTAGGCCAGGGGTTCCCCAATATGAGTTCCCTGCTGTTGGGTCATGAGATGAAGGGAACGATTGCCACATAACAAACCATCCCCAAAATTATTGGCTTAGAACAACCACTGTGCCTTTGCTTATAGTTCCGCAGTATGACTGGCGATTGGCAGCGATGTGATGTCTCTGTTCTGTGTGATGTCACCTGCAGTCAGTCATAAGGCTGCCTTGAGCTGGGAGCCAGGCTGGAGCTGGAATATCGAAGATGGCCTCACCCACCTGTCTGGTGCCTCAGCTTGGATGCAGGAGTGACTGGACACCTGAGTTCTCCATCTGACTGACCAATCTCTCTCTCTCTCTCCATGTGATCACTCATCATTCAGAAGTCTAACTCAAGTTTCTCTACGTTAGAAAGTTCTCTACCTAAGGCTTGCAAGAGGGGGAAAGATGAAGCTGCCAAATCTCTTAAGGCCTGGACGTAGAACTTCTGCCATATTCTATTGGCCAACGCGAGTCCCAAGATCAGCCCATTTTCCAGGGGAGGGAAATAGACCTCACTTCTTGATGGGAGGTGTGGCATACGGCGATTGTTGGCAGGCAAAGTTGGAAACGATCCATTTCAGGTGACATCGGTGCACCAGAGGCCTCTTTTTGCTTTTGTTCTCTCACCCTCTAATGCTCTGTCATGAATGACATTTGCTCCGTGGATCCCCAAATTCATTGACGGATATCAGAGCAACACGCCCTGTGTACTTACTCTTATCCAAAAGACAAGAGCTAAAGAGAGAGCATATCCAGGCTCTTACCAGGGAAAGTCATTTTGGATGTTACAGTCGTCCCATGGGAGAGCTTGGCCCCCATCAGGAGAGCCAGAGCACCGAAGTCCATCAAACACTCCATGGTTTAAAGGGAGGGTGCCCTGTGAGGACTCTGGTGTTCTTCTAGGCCATTGGTCCACTCTGGTCCTCTGGTAAAATCCTGCCACCCGCGCTCAATCATTTATGTGTTATCTATGGCTGTTTTAGCACTAAAACAGCAGAACTTGGTAGTTGCAACAGAGACCGCATAGCCCATAACACCTAAGATATGTACTGTCTGGCCCTTTACAGAAAATGTTTGCCAACCATGGCACCGGGGGTAATATTTAGTAATGCTCCTCTTCCTCGTATGTGATTTTGTTTCCAGATATTACGTTGACCTCAAGGTTCACATTTTAACTGGCAGCAATGGATAGTTCTTGGGCCAGTTCATATAATTCCTTAAAGAGGCAAGAGAATGCAAAGCTTTCAGTAATTGAATTTTAAAGGGTAAACCTACGTGATGCTTTCAAGTCAAACCAATTCTGTGTCCTTAGCCCTTCTAGAACCTGTCCTCGAGTCCTCACTGACGCACTCTCTCCATACAAAACTCAGCCCCTTCCCAGGGGAGAGAGTTACAGCAGGCTTTCTGTGCTCAGAGATTTTTAAAAAAATCATTCAATAGGCAAATTGGTTAGCCACAGTGGGTAATCACTGTCCCAATTCACAATCAAGAGAACCCAACAGAGCTCTTAAACTCTGTTAACCTGGTAGTACTTGAACTTTCTGAAAAACTGAACATAATGATGGGGGCCTGCCCTTTTGCTTTCACTTGGTTGTATACATGAAGGATTCCTTTTTAATACCTAATTTTTCAAGAACATTGAATAGTGTGAAATCGCGTTGTTCTTTGAGAAATTACTTTGACCATATGCAAAATATAACTATAAGATGAAATTGAATGTCTTGTTTTCTTAGAATTCTAAAAGTACTGCTCCCAAGCCAATCATGAATGTATTTTTGAAATTTTATGCTTAAAAAGTTTTCAAACACAAGTACCCACTGATCCAGCAATTTCAGTTCCCAGATTTTATCCCAAGTTCATGATGTGGTATAGTTCAAGGTTAATCATAGCAGAATTGTTTGTAACAGCAGGAAATCTTACATAATCTGAGTATCCATCAATAAGGGCCTGGTTCCAAAGCAATCATAGTCAATACATAAATAAATGAGCATGGTTATGTTCTGACTGTTTAACTATGGTGGATACATGTGATGGATTAAAAGGAATAAGGAAGGTCTTTGGAATCTTTAGGTAGAACAAATTCCAGGATTGTTGCTCACTGGAAAAAAAAAAAAAGCAAAGTGCAAAATAGTGCATATACTATTTTATCATTTGTAAAAAAAAAAAATGGGAGGGAGAAAATAGATATAACTTGTATGTACATTAAATATCTCTGGAAGGACACACATAAGAAATTAATAATAGGGGCGCCTGGGTGGCTCAGTCAGTGAAGCTTCTGCTTTCAGCTAGGGTCATGATCCCAGGGTCCTGGGATCGAGCCCCACGTTGGGCTCCCTGCTCAGCGGAGAGTCTGTTTCTCCCTTTCTCTCTCCCTTTGCATCTCCTGCTCATGCTCTCTCTCTCCCAAATGAATAAATAAAAAGCTTAAAAAAAAAGAAATTAATAATAATTGTCTCCAGGGGTGATTGTCAGTCAGGGTCCAGCCAGAGAAACCACTCGAAGGATTTCATTCAGAGTGCCTTTTATACAAGTGCTTGGTTACGCAGAAGAAGTAAGATGCCAAATAGGAGACTTTGAGGTAACCCAGAAGTTATTAAGAGCAAGAAATGACTACCACCTTTAGGGCTGAAAAGATAGAGGGACAAGGTGGCGTTACCAGATTCTAAATTCTTTTTTATTTAAAAAAAATTAAAAAAATATTTTTATGTATTTATTTGGCAGAGAGAGAGCACAAGTTGGGAGAGCAGCAGGCAGAGGGAGGGGGAGAAGCAGGCTCCCCACTGAGCAAGGAGGCTGACAGGGGGCTTGATCCCAGGACCCCGGGATCATAACCTGAGCAGAAGGCAAATGCTTAACCGACTGAGCCACCCAGGTGCACCAAAATCGAGTTTTTAAAAAAAGAAAGTTGGGACGCCTGGGTGGCTCAGTCAGTTAAGCATCCTACTCTTGATTTTGGCTCAGGTCATGATCTCAGGGTCGTGAGATCGAGGCCCCCCCTTCCCCCATGGGGCTCCGCACTCGGCAGAGAGTCTGCTTGAAATTCTCTCTCTCCCTCTCCCTCTGCCCCTCCCCTCCCATGTACTCTCTCTCTCTCTCAGATGAATAAATAAATCATAAAAAAATCAAATAAAATAAAAAGAAAGTTTATGTTTGAATTAACCATTCTTCTTATGGTTAGTACTTATACCCAGAAATCTGGGGCTCTTTCCATGGCATCTAATGACCCAAGTGACTTCTCTGGAACAGACAGCCACAGCAGCTGCCGCCCTCCCCCAACAGGGTCCATGAAGAAGTTTCTTTTCTTTCTTTTTTTTTTTTTTTAAAGATTTTATTTACTTATTTGGCAGTGAGAGAGACAGCCAGCAAGAGAGGGAACACAAGCAGGGGGAGTGGGAGAGGAAGAAGCAGGCTCCCAGAGGAGGAGCCTGATGTGGGGCTTGATCCCAGAACGCTGGGATCACGCCCTGAGCCAAAGGCAGACGCTTAACAACTGCGCCACCCAGGCACCCCCCATGAGGTAGTTTCTAGCATCTTTCCTAGGTAGGCCTTTGGTCACAATACTATATAGAAAGAACCCACCATAAACAAAGCCTTTCAGAGTTATTGAATAAAAGCCATACTTACCGAGCCTTATTGTGCAGCCCTAAAAATAAGAAATGCAAAGACAAAGCATATTTTAATAAAGACATTGCAACACTGACGTCAGAATCCTAATCTCAAGAGGGAAGCAAACCAGGCTATTAAACTATCTTTGTGAAAACAGAATTTCCTGATTTCTATTTCTTCCCTACCGTGTGAACACTCACCAGCTTGTTTATTCTCTTAACCGTCCACCTCTGTAGGTGGACATTTCCTCCCTTATTTTTATTTGAGTGAACAGATGACAATGAATTACATTAAATTGTTGTTTGAGTCAAAGTTTTTTAAGGACTCTTTTCACAGTTCCAAAACAGCCGTTTGGAAAATGAAAAATGAAATCAAAGACTTTCTCCTATTGAATGCTAAACATTTTAATGATGAATATTTTCTAACAGGCAGGTAACAAAATGGTATGTACAGCATGATTCCAATTTAGGGAGAAAAAATATATGTGTGTGCATAGGGGAAAGTCTTTCCAGGTGACAAATGGAAATTTCCAGAGGGTTGGAACAAAGAGATCTAAAGACAAAAGTGATCTGGACACTGGGTTGGATTTTAACATTAACGCAGAGCATAAGAGAAGGAGGCTGGAGGGGAAGATGAAGGTTCTGAGTGCTCACTGGCCCTGAGGGGTCCCTAATTTAACTGGCCCAAGGACCATCTATCTTTGGATTTCTTGTTAATCAGAATACCATTTTCTGGATGGTTTAAACCAGCTCTAATTGTGTTTTCTGCTACATTCCAATCTTCCTGGATATGATCTCCATTTTACATGCTCTTATTGTCCAGTATCTTTGTTTCATTAACTTTTTTTTTTAAAGTATTGATTTATTTGAAAGAGAGAGCCAGAGAGCACAAGTGGGGGAAACAGCAGAGGGAGCGGGAGAAGCAGGCTCCCCACTGAGGAGGGAGCCCGACGTGGGGCTCGATCCCAGGACTCTGGGATCATGACCTAAGCTGAAGGCAGATGCTTCACCAACTGAGCCATCCAGGTGCCCCTGTTAAATTTACTTTTAATGTCCCTTAAATAACCATTAAAAATATGTAGTGATTTCTGGGGCACCTGGGTGGCTCAGACGGTGAAGCGTCTGCCTTCAGCTCAGGTCCTGGGATCGAGCCGCACATGGGGCTCCCTGCTTCTTCCTCTCCCTCTGCCTCTGCCTCTCTGCTTGTGCTCTCTCTCTCTCTCTCTCTCAAAGGAATAAATAAAATCTCTTAAAAAAAAAGTAGTGATTTTTAAATTTAGCTTTACTCATACATTTACCAATTTCTTTCTTATCATGCTTCTTTCATTTGGATTCTTGTTGCTTTGTTCAAATATCTTTCTTCCTCATGAAAATCTCTTTGCTTCTTTTTTTTAGCAATGATTTGTTAGTGGTAACTCTAAGTCTTTGTCTATAAATGTGTTTATTTAATCCTCTTGTTTGAATGATGGTTTAGCTGCATAATGAATTCCTTTGACACACGAAGCAGGGAATTGGAATTGCCATGTTCTACAGAAATCCAGGGCCGTGAAGGGATGAACCATTAGTTAAAGGTGGGAAAGGGAGGGGTGCCTGGGTGGCACAGTGGTTAAGCGTCTGCCTTCGGCTCAGGGCATGGTCCCGGCGTTGTGGGATCGAGCCCCACATCAGGCTCTTCTGCTATGAGCCTGCTTCTTCCTCTCCCACTCCCCCTGCTTGTGCTCCCTCTCTCGCTGGCTGTCTCTGTCTCTGTTGAATAAATAAATAAAATCTTTAAAAAAAAAGGTGGGAAAGGGGAAAAAACCCACCTGCTGGCACAAGTTGGCAATGAGGAGTCTTGCTTGCTTGCTTTTTTGCTTGCTTGCTTGCTTTGCCAACGTCTCCCCCGAAAAATGCATAACCATGTGCTTCATGGTGCGTGAAACCCTAAAATGAAAAGTTAGTATACAAACTCTTCCCAGGGGCACCTGGGTGGCTTAGTCGGTTAAGCATCTGTTTGGCTCAGGTCATGATTCTGGGGTCCTGGGATCGAGGCGCCAAGTGGGGCTCTCTGCTTAGTGGGGAGTCTGCTTCTCCTACTCCTTCTGCCCCCCCCCCACCTTGTGCTCTCTCTCTCTCTCCCAAATGGATAAATAAATCTTAAAAANATAAAAAAAACCTTAAAAAAAAAAAAAAAAAAAAACCCCAAAACCCCCACAACTCTTCCTAGTCTCTATTGCCTGGCAGAAACAAATGCAAAAGTGCTTTAGAGGCCACATTGCAAGTCTGAGAGGCACCGGATCGCACAGCCGAAGCTTCACTGATATTCAGCTTAGACTTCAAATGACAAAACGTAAGAAAGATTTCACTATGAGTAAAAGTGGGTGAATAAACAGCAGATCTATATCCCCAAAGTACCGCAGATGTTAGAACGACCTGATACAAAGGATAAAATAAGTATGTTTAGGGGCGCCTGGGTGGTGCAGTCGTTAAGCGTCTGCCTTCGGCTCAGGGCGTGATCCTGGCGTTCTGGGATCGAGCCCCGCATCAGGCTCCTCCGCTGGGAGCCTGCTTCTTCCTCTCCCACTCCTCCTGCTTGTGTTCCTTCTCTCGCTGGCTGTCTCTCTGTGTTAAATAAACAAATAAAATCTTTAAAAAAAAATAAGTATGTTTAAAACGATTAAAGACGTAAAGCAAGCACTGTAACCCATAAGAGCCAGTCACTATTTTAAAAATAATGGGCAGATTTTGAACCAAACTAATCTCCTAGAAATTAAATATATAATTATTGAAATTCCAAACTCACTGGACTTTTAAATCAGATTTAACACTGCTGAAGAGAATTACTGAACTCTCTGGAGAATATATCTGAAGAATTTACTCAAAATGCAACACAGCAAGGTAAAAAGATGAAATATATGAATTATGGAGCCTACATAAAAGAGGTTATGAGATATCAAGGATAGAATTAGATAGTCAAATACGTCTCTAACAGCAATTCCCCAAGGAGAGAGCAGAAAGATTATGGGGATGGTGGGGTGACGGGGAATCAATATTTTAAGACATAATGGCTGACAATTTTTTCTGTATTCATTAAAGTCATAAATCTCAGTTTTAAGAAGCACACCCAAGCAAGAAAAATAAAAATAAACCCAAACCTAGACAAGTTGCAAAGAAATATCAAAATACTAAAGTGAAATAGAAGATCTGAAAAACCATTAGAAAGTAATAACAAAGCACCTTAAGAAAATAACACTTAAACCGAGAAGAGATATTGAAACAGCAATGTTAGAGTCCAGAAGATAATGGAATAACATCTTCACAGGGCTGAGAGCTATCGGGTTGGAATTCAATATCTAACTAAGCTATCATTTAATCAAGACATTTTCAGGCAAAGATTTACAGAGTTTCCTACAAACAGACCTTTGCTGAAAAGGAAGCAAAAAAAAAAATGTTATCAGAGATGAAGAAGGGCATTTCCTAATGATAAAGGGGTCGATTCATCAAGAAGACGTACATCCTCAATGCATATGCACCAAATAGCAGAGTTCGAAATAGATGAGGCAAAACCCGAGGCAACTTTAAAAAGGAATGGACAAACACACAGCTATTATTCAAGATTTCAACACTCTTCTCTCAATAATTAATAGATCAAGTAGACAGAAAATCAGTAAGGATATAGAAGACTTAAATGCCATCAACCAACTTGACATAATTGACATTTCTAAAACATTCTAACCCAACAGTATTGGAATAGACATCCTTTTCAAGAATGTGTGGAAGAGTTGGAAACACAGATTATATGTTATGCCATAAAAAAGTCTCGATAAATTTAAATGGATTGAAATCATACAGCATATGTCCTCTGACCACAGTGGAATCAATTTAGAAATCGGTGATGGAAAGGTAACTGAAAATTTTCCCAAATATTTGGCCATGAAACAACATATTTTTAAGAAACCCATGGGTCAAAGAAGAAATCAATAGGAAGTTCAAAGTGAATGAAAATAAAAATAAAATATCAAATTTGTGGGGTGCTGCTAAAACAGTGCTTAGAGAGAAACCTATATGTATAAATGCTTATTTTAAGGGGGGGGGGGAAGATTTAAAATCAATGACCTAAGTTTCCACCATAAAAAGCTAGAAAAAGAAAAGTTAAATCCAAAGAAATGAAAAGAAAGGAAGTGATAAAGGTAAGAACAGAGATCACTATCAATAAACAATTGGAAATTGTGATGCTAAAAAAAATACAACTTACAAATAGCAACAGAAAAATGAAATACGTAGGGAAATATTTAACAAACTGTGCAAAACCTACACATGAAAATGATAAAACGTGATTGTAAGAGATTAAAGAAAATGTAAGTAAACAGAGATACAATGATTATGGGTTGTAACATTCAGTACCGTTAAGATACTAAGGCTCCCCAAATTGATCTTTCGACTTAATGGATCTCAATCAAAATCCCAGCGGACTTTTTTTTTAAAAGATTTTATTTATTTATTTATTTGAGAGAGAGAGAGTGCGTGCAAGCCCGAGTTGGGGGGCAGGGCAGAGGGAGAGGGAGAAGCAGACCCCCTGCTCTTCCGCAGAGCAGACAGCCCGATGTGGGGCTTGATCCCAGGACTCCAAGATCACGATCTGAGCAGAAGTCACACACTTAACCAACTGAGCCACCCGGGTGCCCCTCCCAGTAGACTTCTTAGCAGAAACTGATAAACGATTATAAAGTGCATATGCAAATGCAAAAGAACCAAGAATATCCAAAACAATTTTGGAAAAGAACAAACTTGAAAGCCTTGTGGGACTTAGGATAAAGCTACGGTCATCAGAACAGTGTGGTGCTGGTGTGAGGACAGATGAATGGAAAAGACGGAGTCCCGAAATAGACTCACACATAAATGGTCCAAAGAAAGGCAACAAAATAATGCTAGAACAACTAGGTATCCATAGTTTTCAAAAATGGACCTCAGTGCTTACCACATAAATAAACATTAACTGAATGATGGATCTAAATGTGGAAGTTAAGCTATAAAACTTACAGAGGATACCAGAGGAAAACATCTGTGTACCTTGGGGCAGAAGGAGTATCTCAGCAAACAAAAAGCACTAGCCAAAAACGGAAAACACGGATAGATTGGACTTCATCAAAATTAAAGACTGCCATTTGAAACACACATACAAAAAAGTAAAAAGGCAAGGAGAAAAAAAAAAAGGCAAGCCACAGACCAGAGAAAAATATTCACAGTTGATATATCTGACAAAAACTTTGTACCCAGGGGTGCTTGGGGGGCTCAGTCAGTTAAGTGTCTGCCTTCAGCTCAGGTCATGATCCCGGAGTCCTGGGATCGAGCCTCGAGTGGTGCTCCCTGCTCAGTGGGGAGTCTGCTTCTCCCTCCCCCTCTGCTGCTCCCCCTGCTTATGCTCTCTCTATCTCTGTGTCAAATAAATAAATAAAACTTAAAAAAAAAAGAATTCTTACAACTTAATTAGAAGAAAAACAAACCACATTAAAAAATGGGCAAAATATTTGAATAGAGCAGGAATTGTACTCCTAGGCATTCATACAAGAGAAAAAGTACACCCATATGATGTGTTATAGGTGAATGCACACGGTGGCTCTACTCATAATAGCCAAAGGGTGAGAACAACTCAAACGTCCACTGCCGGGGGAATAGATAAGCAAATTGTGATCTACCCGGGCCACGGAGCACTCCTCAGCAATGAAAAGGATGAGTTACTAATGCATGCAGCAACACACATGAATCTCAGAATTCTTAAGCTGAGTGAAAATAACCAGACACAAGAGAGTACTGTTCCGCATGCTTCCGTTTATGTAAAATTCTAGAACTGTCATATCTGATCCATACTGACAGAAAACAGATCAATGGTTGCCTGGAACAAAGGGTGAGAGGGGGAATTAACTACAAAGAGGCAGGACGGAACTTTTACGGGGGATGGAAATATTCTATAACCTAATTGTACTGGTGATTACTGGTTACATGGGTGTAATCAGCAACAGCTGTCAAAACTCATCCAATTGTACACTTGAGAGGGGTGCATGTTGACTGCCCCTGCTGACCGTTTGCCCCGTGGACGTGCGTTTTCAGCAGAAGAAGTGAAGACAACAACCTCACAGAGACTGTTTCCCGGCTGCTACATTTGCATTAAGGTCAGATTCCGGTAACACATCCATATGTGTATGTATATTCATTCCTGGTGGTTTTGCTTCTCTACTTGCACCTTGACTGATAAAGCCCCTGGAGGAAGGAATTGTCTGCAGCCACCATTTCATTGTTATTATGTATAACGCGTTCCAAAGGAAAAATAGTATGTGGTACCACTATAAACCTATATTACATAAAAAGGAAAATAAATGAGATATCCAAAAGCTGGTTACTACTAGAATTACTTATTTAATTTTTACTTGAACTCTTTCCCCCACAAAACTTACATGAATTAGTTAACAAAAAGAGACAAGTGTAATACTGGAGGGTGAAAGGGAACAATGCAATTATGCCAATAATAAGGGTCCCTACAGTTACGGGGATGGGTGAGGGGGCTCTGAGTCCCTGATGAGGAAGACCCAGAGGGAGAGAAAACAAAACTATCCGACTAAATAGCTTAACCTACTCACATTGGGAATAACGAAGAAATACTCAAAACTCTTATTTCCGCAACTGGTCACATGGTCATAGCTGGCATTCATAACTCCCTTCTTCCACTGTCTAGTCCTCCTTCCCTTTGCCCTCCACAATCCCCTCAGCTGATCCTGGCTCTCTAGCGGGTGGGATTTTTCTGACTCCTGGGCAAGGGGTGTGTGTTGAGCTCTGTAACAAAGAGCTCCCGGCACCAAGGTCAGACGTGGTAAGAACTGACACAGGTTTCAGTCTATCCTTGTGGGCTTCAGCTTGTGCCTGTGGGTTCAATCTTGTCTTGATCTTTCTCCACTTTACATCCATCTCCCTTCCCCACTGTCTGCCCCTGAACTTCAAGTTCCAACATCAGCTGGGAGGACAGCCTCCTTCTAGCTTCTGCAACTGTGTTAAGGGCAGATCCCTTTCACGAATAGGTATCTTCTAGTGTTCTCCTTCTCTAACTCAATGCTGTTACGTGAAACATGATAAACATTCCCTTTAAAACTAAGAACAGGGGCGCCTGGGTGGCACAGCGGTTAAGCGTCTGCCTTCGGCTCAGGGCGTGATCCCAGCGTTATGGGATCGAGCCCCACATCAGGCTCCTCCGCTATGAGCCTGCTTCTTCCTCTCCCACTCCCCCTGCTTGTGTTCCCTCTCTCCCTGGCTGTCTCTATCTCTGTCGAATAAATAAAATCTTTAAAAAATAAAAAAAATTAAAAAAATTAAACTAAGAACAAGAAAAGGATCCCCAGCATCACTACTTTATTTAATACGTATCGGTGATTCTTGCCGGTGACTTAGGAAAGGAAAAATAATTAAAATGTCAGAAACAAAACTGTTGTCACTTGCAGATGACATGATTCTCTTTATAGAATCGAAAAACAATTAGAACTAATGAGATGGTATGACAAAGTGGATAGATGTAAGTTCAAATACAAAACCAATTACTTTCTTCTACACCGGCATCAAAAAATTATAAAATGTAATTAAAAAAAAAACATTTAAAATGACCATAGACACTAAGGTCCTTTGAAATGAATATAACAAAAAAATTCACAGGGCATCCATAAAAATTATACAATTTTTATGAAAGGCATAAAAGATGACAATAAATGGGAAGATAGTCCATATTTGTTGGGAATTCTCAACATCATAAAGACATGAATTATCCTCAAATTGATCTATAAATCCAATGCAATTTTAATCAAAACCTCAACAGGATCTTTCTTGGCACTTGACAATCTCAACTTAAAATTCCTAAGAAATGAGAGGACCAAGAGAAGCCAGGACAATCTTTGTTTTTGGTTTTGTTTTTTTTTAATATTTTAAGATTTTTAAAAAGATTTTAAGACTATGGACTCTGGGAAACAAACTGAGGGCTTCAGAGGGGAGGGGCGTGGGGGAATGGGATAGGCCGGTGATGGGTATTAAGGAGGGCACGTATTACATGGAGCACTGGGTGTTATATGCAAACAATGAATCATGGAACACGACATCAAAAACTAAGGGTATACTGTATGGCTACTAACATAACATAATAAATAATTTAAAAAATATATTAATAATGAAGTTTATGGAAAAAAAGATTTTATTTATTTATTTGAGAGAGCACGAGAGGGGAGAGAGTCAGAGGGAGAAGCAGACTCCCTGCTGAGCTGGGAGCCTAATGGGGGACTCAATCCTGGGACTCCGGGATCATGACCTGAGGTGAAGGCAGTCGCTTAACCAACTAAGCCACCCAGGCGCCCCTGGCCAAGGCAATCTTAAAGAGAAGAAGGAGAAAATTATCTTCCGGGTATGAAAACCCATAATAAAGCTACAATAATTAAACATACTGTTATTGGTGCAAAGCTGGAGTCATCGGCCATGGGAATAGAACGGAGAATGCAGAAACAAGCTTGCATATAGTTTCAAATTTAGTATTTAACAAAAGACAGCATAAATAAGCCTGGAAAGAATGAACTTTTCATTAAACAGTATTGGAACAATTTGTTAAATATGGGGGAAATAAAAACATAACATACCTCACTCCATACAAAAGAAATAATTCCAGTTGACTGAAGACCTAAACGCGTGAGAAGTTACGCTTTGAAATGATATATTAGACCATATTAAAATTCTTTAACTTCTCTATTAGAAAAACACAGAAACAAAGTGGCAAATCATGCTTTTTTTTTTTTTAAGTTTTCACCTTTTAAATATATATACTGAAATGTTTATGGATGAAATAATATGATATCTGGGACTTTTTAAAAAATAACCCACTGGCTCAGTCATTAAGCATCTGCCTTCGGCTCAGGGCGTGATCCCAGAGTCCTGGGATCGAGCCCCACATCAGGCTCCTCCGCTGGGAGCCTGCTTCTTCCTCTCCCACTCCCCCTGCCTGTGTTACCTCTCTCGCTGGCTGTCTCTCTCTCTGTCAAATAAATAAATAAAATCTTTAAAAAAATAAAATAAAATAAAAAATAACCCAGGAAGCAAGAAGAGAAATTGGTGGGGGTTAGGGGGAAGGCTGGGGAACAGGTTGGCTATACATCAAACAAGACTGGCCAGGACTTGATGATTCTTAAATCTAGGTGATGCATACATAGGGGTTTATTACACTATTTTCTCTAGTTTGCCATATATTTGAAACTCTCCATTTAAAAAGTTTTAAAAAGAGAGAGGGAAAGAGAGATGATACTTTAAAACAAAATCAAGACATAGACTGGGAGAATAATTTTATAACACATAACTAACAAAGAATTGGTAACCTCAACGTATAAAGAATGCCACGGTATCAATAAGAAAACGAAAATCAACTCATTAAAAAAAAAAATAGCCGAAAGGTTTCAATAGGCAATTCACAGAGGAAGAAACGCAGATGGGCAATAAATATGTGACATATGTTCAAAGATCAACTGCTCTTCTAATCAGGAAAATATAAATGAGATACCATTTTACAATGAAATATTTTACACAGAGCAGATTGGCAAAACTTTAAAAGGTAATGACAGTCTGAGAACATGAAGTGACCGTGAAGCTCTGAAGCTATAAGAGCCTTCAGAAGAGTAATTCGGTTGGGCGCCTGGGTGGCTCAGTCGATGAAGCGTCTGCCTTCAGCTCAGGTCACGATCCCAGGGTCCTGGGATCGAGTCCCGTGTGGGGATCCTTGCTCGGCGGGGAGCCTGCTTCTCCCTCTGCCTCCTCCTGCTTGTGCTCTCTCTCTTTCTCTCTCTCTCTTTGACAAATAAATAAATAAATAAATAAATAAATAAATAAATAAATAAAATCTTTAAAAAAAAAAAAGAAGAAGAGTAATTTGGAGAGCAGGTTGACCATAGATAGCAAAGTTGATTATGTGTCTACCCAACAACCCAAGAATCCACATCTGTATCCACCCTGGTGCAACTCTCCCAGGTGTGACCGAGAAACATGTACATGTGTTTATTGTAACACTCTAATTGTAGAAAAAATGGAAATAAATGTCACTTGCATCAACTTAGGAATGGATACATAAATAGGCAACAATAATAATTTTTCAGGGGACTCATGGGAGTGATGAACACCAACTTTAGGGTCCTGGAATTTTTTTTTAGGAGGAGAAGGAAGGTAAGGGGAAAGGGTGAAGTCTTTTTTTTTAAATTTTCTTTTCTTTATTCATTTTTTTAATGATTTTTTATTATATAATGTTAGTCACCATACAGCACATCCCAGGCTTCCGATGCAAAGCTCAATGATTCATTAGTTGCATATAACACCCAGTGCACCATGCAATATGTGCCCTCCTTACTACCCA
>NC_048238.1:38183395-38246680 GCF_002007445.2 Ailuropoda melanoleuca
AAAAGACTCAGAAACCATATGATCCTCTCAATTGATGCAGAAAAAGCATTTGACAAAATACAGCATCCTTTTCTGGCTAAAACTCTTCAGGGTACATTTCTCAATCTCATAAAAGCCATCTATGAAAAGCCTACAGCAAATATTATTCTCAATGGGGAAAAGCTGGAAGCCTTTCCCTTAAGATCAGGAACACGACAAGGATGAAGTCTTAGCTAAAAGCGAATTATTTCATTTCACTGCATTTCATTTTATTTCATCTCATTTCATTTCATGAGAATACAGTCACCAAGGCCAATGCTAATGTCTGTTGTTTTGTGGTGAAGGCTATATAATTGTTCATTACTCTGTCTTTTTGTATGTTTTTAATGTTCTTTAATAAAGTATTTTAAAACCAAGAAATGTTTACTCTTTTTGATTTATACCGTGCCAAGCGATAAGTGCAAACTTTTTGTCTTGCTTCCCACTAAAATAATTATTTTGGCATAGCTTAAATAGGGCTAAAATCACACATTGGCTAGAACCCTTAAACACTTTTAAATATTCCTTTAAAATAACTCATTTAGGAAAATAAAGCTGTGGGCTTTATTTTACTTTGTCTTCCTCTAAACATTTGCCCTGGCATTTATAAGAGCCTGGAGTCTCATGAATGTGTGATTATAAAACCCTTGCAGAGTTTTGGGCCTTGATTTGGCATCTTGTTCAACATCCAAATGGGTTGAGTTTCCTACCAAACAGACCACAGACAAAAATACGGATGGGGAAACGTCTCGGGTAGAGCGTAGGGTGACCCAGGTGTGGAGGTTTCTATGTTCCTAGGGAAAATCCATTTTCACATTGTCGTCGCAAGCAGTTCTAACACAGTGCTGTTATTTTAATATGACAGTGCTGTTATTTTAATATGCATTTTGAGCACTGTCTTGCTTTTACATTAATTTAAGAAACAATTCATTCAAATGGCTAGCACCCACTTGAAGAAAACACCCATGGAGATTCCTGGAGTCCCCATATGGGGTCTTAAGAGTCCTTGGGGTACGGAGCTCCGTTAAGTCTTCCCCGTCTTCCCCGGCTGGTAAGAGAGTTTCTCCCCTCCATCCACATGCATAAACATACACGACCTACGCAAACTTTGGCTTTGCACTATCAGGATCAAAGAACGATTGGCTAAGCCCAGAGTCCTGGAGTCCCAGGACTCTGTCTCTGTTTGCATTAGCAGAGTTTCCCCCAAGAGCTCAAACCCTATTACAGGCTTAGTGGGGTCGTCGTAATACATGAAATACACATAGGGATTGGCAAGATAAGAAATCGATCATGGGCTTTTCCTTCTTCTTCAGAATTAAAGCTCTAAGTTAGACAGGGAGAAGACAAATGCGACACGAGCTCTGAATTATTCTTTTTTATTTATGTGCTTCAACAGTTTGTGGGTGCCTTATCTCCCGGAGGTTGAAGTTAACGAGAGGCTGAATAATTTCATGTAAGTCAAGAAAATGGAAATTGGATGTGTTCGGAACAGTCATTACATAAAATATGGTTGTTTTTATTGCTTTTAACTTTTGTTCGGTAGACTATCTTGTTAATTTAATAAAAAAAATTTATGAAGGTGAATGAGTAATGTTCGTACGTTTCTTTAAGCTCCTTGGATGAAAGGTGCTATATAAAACCCAAGTATACAGTGTTGCATTATTATTTTATTTTATAAGCTCTGCTGCATAAAAAAAAAAAAGCAGCAAATAAAATCTCTCAACGGTTTCAGGAGGATGAACATTATCTTCCTAGTTCTGGGAATAGGTCTTCAGGCTTTTGTGAAAGTGGCAACTCCTATTTTTTGTGGCCGTTCAAGTTTTTTGTGCTCAGAGGCATATATTGACAAGTGAGTTTTTTGTTGCGGTTGTGTGGAGGGTGTGTGTGTGTGTGTGTCTACTCAGATGGAAAATGGGTCACACACAGGGTGAGTCAGACATTTGATTAAATGTCAGTTTATGGTCAATATTTATTTCTGGCCGCAAGTGCATACTGCCATTTGGAAATTGGCATATTGTTAAGAAAAATAGGCAATTTTGAGGGTGCTTGTTTTCAGGATCCAGAAGTTGAAAAATGTGTGCCTTGTCATCTTGTGACATCACTGAAATTTATAGGTCGTGCTCCAGCATGAAATGGCTCCACAAAGCTAAATGGAGTGCCTTTCTGAAATTCTCACGTCATAATCCCAAGCTGCGGTTGGTGAGTCCGAAAGTTTAATATAAGTTTAATACCCTTCCAGGAGGTGAAGAAGGGAGGCAAAGCGCTTTTGCCTCAAAGGTTAAATAACTACGACAGAAAATGGCGTATGGCAGAAGGTGCCAAGTGAGTAATATCCGAAGTAAACGCTGTGTATTCAGAGGCAGAAGTGGAAAAGCCGCCAAAGAATCGGGGATAAATGGGACAGCAGTCATTAGACAATGGGACAGTGGAGCTGAGAGACTGGCTGGAACCGTGTTTTCGGGGAGGGAACGGGGGGAGGTGAAGTTGGACACTTAGCCTGATAATACATCCCATTGAAATAATATCATAAATAGTTGTCTATTTTCTCGCTCAATTATAATTATCCTCAATTATTTATTTCCATTAAGCTCTCTCCCTCTTTAGTTTTTGTCCTTAATTTAAGTCTCTAAATATGAATATGCATGCTGCCCAGGAGGGAAACAAAAGCACAAAGGAACAGGTGGCGGCAGGCAATGTTGGTTGATAATGATAATGTTTAAAATATTTTATTTTATTTGACATTGGATTTCTTCCTGGCTCTTCTTCATCCAACAGGCTCATGACATTGTCAGCAGCCCTGAAACCCTTTATGCGCTCATTGTATCTCTTTCTAATTCTTTCCATCTCAATAGTCTGGTTTTGCTGTCAGCCGTCTTCAGAGTTTGATTTAAAACAAAATCAGACAGATGTAGAGAAATGAGAACCCTCGCGTGCATTGCTGGTGAGAATGGAAATGGGGTAGCCACTGTGGAAAAGAGTTCGGTGGTTCCCCGAAACGGTAAACACAGAGTTATCCCATGATCCAGAAATCCCACTGCTGGGTATATACCCAGGAGAATTGAAAATGGGCATTCAAGCAAACACATGGACACAAGTAGCATGATTTATAACAGCCAAAAAGTGAAAACAACCGAAATGTCCATCAACTGGAGAACAGATAAACTTTGGTCTATCCGTATTACAGACTGTTATTCAGCCATGAAAATGAAGGAAGGACTGACACATGCTAGAACATAGACGAACCTTGAAAACGTTACTCTGAGGGAAAGAAACCAGTCACAAAGACCACATGTTGTATGATCCCACTTATATGAAGTGTCCAGAAAAGGCAAATCTGCCGAGACAGGGAGAAGATTAGTGGTTGCCTAGGGCTGGGGGTGGGGTGGGGGGATTTGGGAAAAATGGGGTTGACTGCTGAAAGATCGCTTTGGGGTGAAGAAAATATTCTAAAATTAAATTGTGGTAATGGTCACACCTGTAATATACTAAAAACCATTGAGTTGTATACTTTAAATGGGTGAATTGTATGTTACGTGGTCTGTATCTCAATAAAGCCGTTTTGTACGATTTTTAAAAATCTTTTCTTGCTTTGTATTTTGGCTCTTCCTCTTGACAGTCTTGTTCTCTTGCTGGTGGCCATGCAATGGCTATTATTGTATGCACATATCTTCCTCTATAATTTCCCTGGATCTCATCTTTTCATTGTAGACACTTCTGGAACTTTTTTGGTAACCTATCCCAAGGTTTCTTTTTTTTTTTTTTTAAAGATTTATTTATTTCAGAGAGAGAGAGAGAGAGTGCACGCACGAGCTGAGGGAGGGACAGGAGGAAAGGGAGAGAGAGAATCCCAAGCAGACTCCATGCTAAGTGTAGATCCAGATGTGGGGCTCGATCTCACAACCCTGAGATCATGACCTGAGCTGAAACCAAGATCCCAGTGCTCAACCGACTGAGCCACCCAGGCGCCCCAAGGTTTGACACTGCTTCTGCATCAAGTGGTTAAAAGGAAACAACAGTGCTTTTATCAATTCTTCTTTATGCTTGGAAATGAACATTGGTTTCTTACCAAATGTGGGATCAGGGAAATGACATCGTTTTTACAACAGAAAACCCAACGTTTCTGATGCAATCTGAGAGTTTATTCTTTACAAGGGAGAAAACCGTAAAATTATGCGTGTTTTTTTAACCAAACCAACTAGAGTGTACGCTTCTGAAAAGTTTCAACATCTTCCAGGTAGTCCCTTTATGAGGCTTTGCATTAATGCCACGATGAATGAAATCATTGCTTAAATGTTTCCGAAACTCTTATTCTGCTAGATTTGCCGCCAGAAGCATGAAATGCCATTTTTTAGAAAACAACCCTGAATGGCAATGCATGTTTGTCCTTTAATGGTGATTTGATTCTTAGAAACAGTCAAAAGCAACCTGTGTTTGATAAGTAGGTCAAAAGACCAATCTGGAAAATATCTTTTAATGTCAAAAATGAAACATGAGTCTAGGGTAGTGAAACTTTTCTTTCCCGGGTAACTCAAACTAAATCGGAGGCACTTAAAAAATATGAGTTTCAAAAAATAATTTGAGTAGTGACAGTATTATTGGAATGAGCCTCTGGCTTCTCCCCAAAAACAATGCCGGGGACTTTACACGGATTACTCCAATAAATCCTTCCAATAGTTCTGCCGGGTAAAAATCATCCCCATTTTACTGATAAGGAGACAAGGTCAGAGACGCTGGACCACATGCCCAAGGATACCCAGCTGTCCTGAGCAGAACTGGTTCTCCAATTTCCCACCTTCTGACTCTCCATGGGGCCGACTGAGTAATGCTCTCATCTTATTTTTTTTAAAGATTATATGTATTTATTCGAGAAAGAGAAAGAGAGAGAGAGCATGCGTGCACACGCAAGTGGGGGAAGGGGCAGAGGCAGCCGGGGAGAGAGCATCTTAAGCAGACTGCCTGCTGAGCGAGGAGCTGGATCATGACCTGAGTCCAAATCAAGAATTGTAAGCTTAATCGACTGAGCCATGTGGGTGCCTCTCATCTTAGTTTTAAAAGTTAGTCGCTTTGCTTTACTCTTGGAGCGGTCTACAATTTTTATTTCCTGATCCTACCTGCTGTGTGCATGTCCACACTTAAATTAGGCCAAGTCTTCCTCAAAGATCTGGGGCTTTCCCACCCTTTCTTGCCTCCTCATTTCAGATGTTGAAATACATATTACGCTTAGGCGGGGAAAATTTGAATGCAGTACTTTTTTCCCCCGCAATAGCACCAAGAGCTTCTCATTTATCGTGTGTCAGAATTATCCCAGATTCACAGTCCGTGGAGTCCAAATTAATGAAGGTTTGCCATGTTCCCTCTCTGAGCCCCTTGGAAGGCCCCCAGGCCGTACATCATCCAATGTTGTGCTTTTTAGCTTATGAAATCAGAAAAAGTAGCCTAATGGAGCAAGACCAAAGAAAGGTGTTAGGAGGGTAGTGTTAAAATCTGTAATGACATTCAAACCATGACTATAACTAGGGGAACTGTCCATCCATGGAATGAGTATATTAGTGTAAATGAATTAAGAGTTTGAAATGAATGAGGTCTATTAATTGAGTTGATTCCTATAATCTGGTAAAATTCAAATAGCGGGATGCCTGGGTGGCTCAGTTGGTTAAGTGTCTGCCTTCAGCTCAGGTCATGATCTTGGGGTCCTGGGATAGAGCCCGAGTTGGGCTCCCTGCTCAGCAGGGAGCCTGCTTCTCCTTCTCCCACTGCCCCTCCCTCTGCTTGTGTGCATTCTCTCTCTCTCTCAAATAAATAAATAAAATCCTAAAAAAAAAAAGCATTTTCTTTTTATGGGTGCAGGGGCTGCCTGACCCGACAACCCTAGAACTTTTAGAAAGCCGATTTGGCTTAAAAATAGGCTAATACTCCAAATTTTTTTTAGCAGGGCCACACTGAGGGTAGCTTAACTACCACTTGCTTTAGAGCTGTGGGTTCCTGGAATTAGTAAAAGTAATATAATAGCTAACACTTACATCGTACTACGGACATGCCAAATACTGTTCTAAGTTGACTCAACTTTCATAGCTACGTGGTCGGTGCCATTAGCACCATCCTCGTTAGCGGTGAGGAGATGAGGACACGGGTTTGTGAAGTGATTTGTCCAGGGTCGCACAGCTAGGAAGTAGTGCAACCACAATTTAAATGTATCCTAAAGCATGACACATAGCTTCTCTTCCTGGTGGGAAGCAGCTAGGCAGAGAGGTCAGGGCTGGCCGCTAAAGGCAATCTCTTTGGGGCCCCTGGGTGGCTCAGTCCTTAAGCGTCTGCCTTTGGTTCAGGGCGTGATCCCAGCGTTCTGGGATCAAGTCCCGCATCGGGCTCTTCCTCTGGGAGCCTGCTTCTTCCTCTCCTGCTCCCCCTGCCTGTGTTCCCTCTCTCGCTGGCTGTCTCTCTCTCTCTGTCAAGTAAATTAAAAAAAAAAAAAAAGGCAATCTCTTTCCCATGGGTCAGAAAGATTTTTGCCTAGCAGTACATTCATGAACTTATTTGGGGGGGGGGAGGTGTATATCTTCAAACACAGACGATCAGAAGAATTTGGAAGAATTTGGCCAAACGGATATTAGCAAAAGTGATACAAGCAGGGGTTGGAATGTGCTTGCACAGCTGGGTTGCTTTCCTTTTGCTGGTCATGGCCGTGAGAGTTACACGCTCTGGGGGGCCCGTTGGTCCCAGGAGGATGAGATAATCAGGAGCAGAATTTTGACCCAACCGCAGTTCAGCCCAACCTATACCAGCCAATTCCCGGCTGGATGTGTGACTGAAAATGAACGATCACTGCTTTAAATCGCTGGATTTTCAGGTGTTGTGTTTTTTTTTTTTTTTTACAGTAAGGCTGTGGCCATAACTGATGGATTAGCCAATTCTTTTTTTAAATTGTAGATACCAGTTCCTCTAGCCCATGAACACACCCACGTTCCCCTATGTTAATTACAGCAAATACAACCACCTTTCCTTCTACCATCAACATTCTCCTTTAATTCCACTTTATACCACTGTTTTCCTGCTTAGCCCTTCTGATACACTCCCCCCCCACCGCCCCNTCCTGACAAAAACACAGCTGATCACCGCCCCTCTCTATTGTTATGCACTCTGTGATGTTTTTGGTTAAAATAATCCAAACAAATATGTCTTGGAGGAAAATACAGAGGCCAGTTTGCAAAAGCCAACAACTCACCGATTTTCTTTGTCTGTTTTATGAAGTGCTCCTAAGGGATCATGCATGGTTTCCAAATCATCTTTTAATCAATTGCCACCCGTGCCTTTTCAGTAAATGTGCCCATAGCAGTCATTCCCGTTTTGGTGGAAACTTAAGTCACTCTTCCAAAAGTATTTCTGTTCAATTTATATTGAAAGATTTCAAACACACTCAGAAATTTGCAAGAACAGTACAGTGAAATCCCAAACAGCCTTCACCCCCATCCAGCAATTAACATTTGCCACATTTGTTTTATTATTGTCTCTCTGTTTCCTTTTCTCTAATTTTTACTGAATCATTTGAGAGCAAATTGCAGACATCGTGGCCCTTTTCCCCTAAATTCTTCAGTATGCATTTCCTGAGAACAAGGACATTCCCTTACAGGAGCACAGCTAAATTATTCAAATCAGAAAACTTCATGTTAATGTAATGCTATAATCTGATATACAATCGGTATTCAAATTTTGCCAATTGTCCCAGTAATATCCTTTATGGCCTTTCTCCTCTTC
This sequence comes from Ailuropoda melanoleuca, assembly GCF_002007445.2. Lineage (NCBI taxonomy): Eukaryota > Metazoa > Chordata > Mammalia > Carnivora > Ursidae > Ailuropoda > Ailuropoda melanoleuca. The sequence goes on from NC_048238.1 coordinate 38,191,166, forward strand.
TTTGGATTCCCTGAATCCAATTCAGGATCACGGATTGCAATTAATTGTCGTCTCTCTCTAGGCTCTGTCTCTCTCTTTTTTTAATTTTATTTATTTAACTCATCTCTATACTCAAAGTGAAGCTCCAACTCACCACCCCAAGATTAAGAGTCACACGCTCCTCCGACTGAGCCAGCCAGGAGCCCCTAATCTCTTCTTAGCCTTTTTCGAGGTTTCCTAACAATATTTTCGATATAGCACAGGCCAGTTATTTCCTAGGGTGTCTTCAATTTAGTACTATATGAGGTTTTTTTATGATCGGATTCAGCTTATGCAATTTTAGTAAGAATAGATGGCATTTATGTTTTAAATTCGAATTGTGATGAAGACAATATGTAATGTAATTTGAAGACTACCGGGGAGGCAGAAGTTAACTATTCTACCTATATTTGAAGCTAATATTTTTTCTTTGTGGTATACTCATTGTGATCTAAAAGAATAGCATAATTTAACAAGAGCCTATTGTAATTACTGTCATGCAGTAATTATGGAAAGATTTTGGCTCAATATAAAAAACTTCCTAAATTTTAGAGCCATAGAAGTGCCTTCAATTTTATGAACCCCCTGGTTGCGAACAACTGCGCTGGGAAAGGCAAGGACGTCATTTAGGCATCAGATCAGGATGGGACTAGATGACCACTAAAATGCTTTCTTTTTTTTTTTTTAAGATTTTATTTATTTATTTATTTGACAGAGATAGAGACAGCCAGCGAGAGAGGGAACACAAGCAGGGGGAGTGGGAGAGGAAGAAGCAGGCTCATAGCAGAGGAGCCTGACGTTGGGGCTCGATCCCATAACGCCGGGATCACGCCCTGAGCTGAAGGCAGACGCCCAACCGCTGTGCCACCCAGGCGCCCCCTAAAGTGCTTTCTGACCCTACTATGTGTTCCAAGAAGGCTGAAATCTGCATGGGCTCCAGCTTTCTAATTGCAAGGTTCTCAGTCTTTGGATCAACTTGTAATTGTTTAGTGCATTTAATGTATATATATGTGTATGTATGTGTGTGTGTGTATAAAATCGAACATTATTCAGTCGTAAAAATGAATGAAATCTTGCCATTCGCAGTAACGCGGATGGAGCTAGAGAGTATGATGCTAAGCGAAATAAGCCAGTCAGAGAAAGACAAATGCCATATGATTTCACTTATACGTGGAATTTAAGAAACAAACAAGCAAAGGAGGGGGGAGGAGAGAGAGAGACAACCAAGAAACAGACTCTTAACTATAGAGAACGAATGGGTGGTTACCAGAGGGCAGGTAGGCCGTGATGGGTGAAACAGGGGATGGGGATTAAAGAAGGCACTTGTGATGAGCCCTGGGTGTTGTATGGAAGTGTTGAATCCCTATATTGTACACCTGAAACTAATATTATGCTGTATCTTAACTAACTGGAATTTAAATAAAAACTTTAAAAATTATGAATTTATTTGCCCTTCAATGAGCAAGTCAATGTTGGGGAATTTACTCTACAGATATCCTAGCATACTTGGAAAATGATGCCAACACAAGGAACACTCAATGCGGCACCGTTTGCAACTGCAAAAAATGCAAACGAAACAATGCGCATCAATAGCGAATTGGTTAAACAGATGTTTACGTATCTATCCAATGGAATATCATGCAGCTGTCATAAAAAGGGTCGTAGGGGGAAACTCTCCATGTACTGATGGGGAAAGAGCTCCAAAATAGAGTAAGTGAAAAAATACAACAGCCTTTATAGGCAGACCAGTCTTTAAACTACCCTATCTTTGGTGTGAAAGGAGGACAACTACAAGTCTGTGTGTATATTTGCTTGTATGTCCACATACGCGGGCAGATGTCTTGGCAGATGGGGGGGGGGCAAGGATTAGCAAGAGACTTTCACTGTCTATCTTTTTGTACTTCCAGGTTTTTTTTTTTTTTAAAGATTTTATTTATTTATTTGACAGAGACAGCCAGCGAGAGAGGGAACACAAGCAGGGGGAGTGGGAGAGGAAGAAGCAGGCTCATAGCGAAGGAGCCTGATGTGGGACTCGATCCCCGAACGCCGGGATCACACCCTGAGCCGAAGGCAGCCTTAACCGCTGCGCCACCCAGGCGCCCCTGTACTTCCAGGTTTTTTAATCACAGAAATACCTTACCTCTTCAAAACCTAAGTTTGAAAATAAATGAACAGAGAGAACAGAAAATGGTGAAACAAACAAAAACAAATAAAGCTACGTTTCCCTCCCTGTCCACCTGGAGTTATGAACTCCAGAGGCAACTTTCTAGCATTTAAGACTTTTCCTCCATTGAATGTGAGAACACAAGCCCCAGGTATCTAAAGGCATTTTCAGAAATGAGCGAGTGAGAGATTGAAAGAGAGAGAGAGAGGGAGAGAATGACTAAATTTGTTTTCTTCCAGAAAAACAAATGCCCATGCATTTGCATAAGTATGGTATGGCGGACCCTGTTGGTGCTCTGTGTAAACCCCCTTGGATCCCGATTAACATTTCCTGTGAACTCCCCCTCCCCTGACTTCTGTGCACTCTGCTTAGGATGGCCTGCATCTGTGACAGTCTTTGGAGCCCTGCCCTTGGGCTGTTAAAGCTACTTTGCCCACTTGCAGAGAAAGCAAGAAATGCCTGGGTATTTACTTGCCCTGGGGCAGCCTTAACCTGTCCAATGACCAGGGCAGGAGTAGGAAGTCCTAGCTCCTTGCCTCTGGTTTGAACAAACTTGGAGGTGAAATTTATGTTCCAGAGCTCTTCACAATATCAGCCTGAGGCTGGGACTTTGCTTGAATTGCACACTTACTTGGCTTCTTTCCCTTCCATGCCCTACCTCTCCCACCGCCTTCCTGGTTTCTCCTGGGAGTACTTTCCTTCATAAATCATCTGTATAGGAGTCCATATCCCAGGATCCCTTTCTAGAGAACATGGCCCAAAACATATGGTTTATTAGATTCTGAATGGCTATGACATGACACCAACATTTGATTGTTCCTAATACATAGATTTGAGAAATTGGGGTATCATTATTGTAAGTTCCAATCCCACCTCTCGAACATTGCAAATACTCCAGATTATACCTCATTATGTAATTATTTTATGAAGCATTATAATTTCAATACCTTGCTTCTGTGAGCAAATGGGTTTCACCGCATGCGTAATCACATTACCAATTTAGTTAATGTCGAAGTCCTGCCCCTGGGGTCCTGTATTTTAAAAGACTGTAAATGGAATTTATAATGTTTCAGGTAAACTAATACAGAGGTAACAAAAGAAAAAACCTCCCATATCATCTTGGGTTATCTACTAACCTTCTGAAGCATGAGATTTGATTTGATTACCTTTATTATTAGTTTTGCCTGCTTACCTAAAGATGTCATTAAAGCTCAAAGTAGAGCACAGCTAATTTAGCAAAAGCATATTTGTATTTCTCCCCCTGCGAGGTTGCTTTCTCAAAAACAGCACATCTTTGCTCTTGTGAAAGGACTAGTTTCCTGAGCAAAATTTTCTATAGCTACTTTTCCGTAAACATCACTTTGGTATCTGGAATTTTCCTACAGGTAAGGGCTTTGATCAAATGTTTGATGGTGTTAAGAAGCATCCACAGTACAGCAAAAGCCAGAGAGAACATTCTTGCCCTTTCCAGGCTCCCAGTCTGGGACAGAGGAATTAACATCTGCATCAGAGGTCCGCAAACTATAGCCTACAGCCCAAATCTAACCTACTGCCTATTTTGTCCCCAACCTGTGAGCTTAGAATAACTTTTAACTTTTTAAGTCATTGAGAAAAAAAACTCAAAAAAAGACTATCTCTTTGTGATACAAAAATTGTGTCAGATTCGGATTTCAGCGCTCACAAATAAAGTTTTATTGGAACCCCGCCTTGCTTACTCATTTACACATTGTCTATGGCTGCCTTTCAATTGAGTGTTTGCGACAGAGAGAGTCTGGCCATCAGTGGTCGGCAAAATAACGCCCCCTCCCCAGCTTTATCCCTGGAACCTGTGAAAACGTGACCTTAGATGGCAGAGGGGACTTGGCAGATGTAGTTAAGGTTACGGACCTTGAGATGCGAGACCATCCTGGGTTACCCAGGTAGGTCCAATCTAATCCTGTGAGTTCTGAAAAGCCGAGAACTTTCTCCAGCTGGAGTCCGAGAAGGGTGACAGAGCGATTCAAGGTGTGGGAAGGATTTGACGTGCTGTTACTGGTTTGAAGATAGAGGGGACAACACGGCAAGGAAGGAGTTTGTCCGATAGCTTTCTGAGAGGTCAGTTTGGTAGGAAAAAATGAACTTGAACCACCGTCCAGTTTGTTCTTGGCCTGATCCTACATTTGGCTACCCAGCCAAGCTACCTCTTTCCCTGCAATAGAGCACAATTATAGTCTCTCATTATTCAGTTGGCACGACTAACAGATGTAACTGAGGAAAAAAAAAATATGTGTTCTACCCGTTTATGTATAAGCACCACTTTAAACACAGAATATTAATTTGTTTACTTACTTATTATCCATTCTCTTTTACTGAAACAGTCTTCCTTGGTAAGGGACTTTGTCTTGTTCATTATTCCCGTCCTAGATCCGCACCTGGCACAAAGGAAGAGCTTGAAAAATATTTGTAGGATAGATGAAAACAGACTGCAGCCATTTGGATAAACACAGTAAAATGCTGTAGGATATGTACGGACATAGGATTCAGGCAGAAAATGTCTCCTGCTCATTTATATCTTGCTGGTCAAATAAGTCAGTTTCTAGCTAAGATATACTCAAATCCCACTGATGAGGATAGTAAGGGTTTGGGGGAAGAGAAAGATGGTAACAGAAGTTTGAAATAGAAATATGTAACGTGGTTCCTATTCTATCCGCAGAACATGTAAAGTAGGGTGTCTAAACTTCAGGATGGAGATAAAGCTCTGAACCGGAATCACATCATGTACGATCCAGACTGTTTTTCAAAATAAAAACGGAAGCCAGTTTTTACAGTCCTCTTTGTGGCAGCCAGTAAGTATTAAGGCAGAAGTAATGATTGTAATGATTGATTTTCATTTAGCACAATTCTGTCTTTAATAAATGAAACCGTCTCTCTCTTAGAGAAATCTAAAACATCTCGGGGTGGTTGGCAAGAGAGGAGAGAGCTAAGCTTTGCAAAAAAAAAAAAAAAGGAAGGGAGAGCAAGAGAGCACGATGTTCTTATGGGGAATTCTGAAGAGTATTAAAATTGACTAATTCATTAGAAGAGTCTTTTGTGAGCTTATTACAAGTTCTTCATTATTACAGGTCTTCCAAAAGAGCTTAAAGGGCTTTTGAATGCAAAATGAACACTGCATCTTGCTTTGATGTTTCCTAAATATCTGACTTCTTGAAAATAGAGTAAGTAGATTAAAAAAAAATACCCTACATATTTTCAGCTTTCCCAATGATTTTAAATGTTATTCTGTATGATTTAGATAGCTCAGCAATTTGTTTGTTGCTATTCCGTTTGGTTCCATAAAATCTTTATCGCATACACAAAACATTTGTATTAACGTGTACAAACATGCTTTATTAACTCCTAACGTACTCCAAGTGTATCCCGCAGTTCAATCCTTCTGAGATATTAGCCCCCATCATGATCCCCTCGATCACGAGGGGCCATGGTTCAGTGTAAAACCACGTAAATGCTCCCCCCGCAAAAAGGATCCTCTTTTTCCTCCTTGTGTGGTTGCTGTTGGGCCAACTCGCCAGGTATCTGATGCATTTAAGGTTATTTGAAACCCCATCTTGAGCGGAAACCTTGCATCTCCTCTTAAAAAGGTTTACATGCCCCCCAAATATTCATCCTCCATCTAGTAACTGTTAAAAAAAATTATACAAGAGTCAGAGACAAGGGAAAAAGGTAGATGTCACATCCTCTGAATTTCAAATGGAGAAGAAGGCTCACTCAAGGACTGTCTAGGGGGACGTACCTTGTTCGCTCTTTTTATCATTCATTAAAAGTCAAAGACTTTATGAAGTTCCGTGAGAACTTAAAGAATTTTGTCCTGTAGAGAGAGATTCAAATAATTTCTGTCCAGTAGAAAAGATAACCCCAGAGGTTATAAGGTTTTGTTTTGTTTTGTTTTGTTTTTTTGCCCCGTAGGAAAGTTTTGTATCTAACCCAGCTATGTTATCCTTTATTAAACCACCTGTCCATATCGGGTTCCTGACATGCGCTTCAAACCCATCTTAATATCCTACTGGTTTCCACATTCAGTAATGAGTTGAACAAAATCTTTGGCATATTTTCCTTTTATATATGCACGAGAGTCATGATTCTACCTTTTTCGGAAATTATACCTTAGTGCCAGTTAATACCTCACGGCCCCACCTACAAGCAAGCAGGTTCTGAACCACCTCTATAAGAAAGCCGATTAGGTGGGGGCTTGGGCTAACCTGGTGATGGCTATTAAGGAGGGCACGTATTGCATGGAGCGCTGGGTGTTATACACAAACAATGAATCATGGAACACGACATCAAAAACTAATGATGTACTTTATGGTGACTAACATAACAACATAAAAAAAAAAAGCAGGTTAGAGAGAACTTCAATGCACACACAAAAAAAAACAAAATGAAAAATTACTGAGGTAAGGAAAAATACCTTCAATCTTCGAAGAGAAAAAAATAAATAAATCAGTCACCATGGAAACCAACATGGTAATGCGTTTTATTCGGCCCTTTTTCTGCTCTCTTTATTGGGAAAAGGAAAAGATTGGGTTCAAAAATCCCTGGGATCCTTTAGCTGATATACACTGACAGCACTTCATTTCCTTTTTGCTCATTAAAAAAAAAAAAGAAGAAGCAATCCCTCATTTTCCTGAAGCATGAGTCTTACCTCCTGCTTATCCCCGTTTTCAAAGGTCACCCAAGTCACGTTTTAGGCTTGAGCAAGCGTTTGGTTATTACTAGATTATTATCACCAGGGTCAGTCAAGTGGGGATAAGCCATGTCCCCTCCCCTCAGGGAAGGCACGGTCTCAGAGAGAGAGAGGGCAAAGGAGCAGAGTGGACGCAGGTCAGTGGAGGACAGAGGGATAGTCTGGAAGGATCTACTAAGATTTGTCTACAGCTAGGAGTACTTAAGTCTACAGTGAACAAAGAGGGTAAGGGGTTCGACCTGAAGAAGAGTTGCACCCTAAGGAGTAGAGACAGTGGGCTGAAGTCCAGCTGGATTTTCAATTCTTTTTCTAAGAAATGAGTCAAGAACCTATGGATCAGGGACCCTTCCTTTAGAAATTATATTAAAGCCCTTAAGCCTCACAGCATTTATTCACTGAGCAAACATTTTTTGAGAGGACCAAATTGTGTTAATGTCTTTTTAAGTTTATTTTTTCTGGTAATCTCTATACCTAACATGGAGCTCGAACCCATGACCCCAAGAGATCAAGAATCCCATGCTTTTCTGATTGAGCCAGCCAGATGCCCCAAATTTGTGTTATTTTTAACTTTTTTCCATTAGTGAAGGGCACTAACACACTCTTGAATGAAGTTGGCTTCTGTGATAAACTTTGGCCTTCTCTCCAATCACGAGGGGAGGGGATGGGGAACCAAGCCTCAGGGGACCTACCAGTGGGACAGCAGCTTTGGAAAAAGAGACAAAAGCCAAGTGTGTGACATAAAGGGAACAGAAAGCCTGGGATCCAGTCTGGGGCAAGACATGTCCCCTTGGGACACAAATAATGTGAGCCCACATATTAATGCTTGAGTTTCGTTTTAACAAAGCTATCTGTTCGTTTGCTCTGATGTAAGCACATACAAGCTAGGGAATAAAGAAAAACACAGAATAGAAATTGCCCATGCCACCTCACAGAAGTAATACTCAGTATCTTGACAGAGGCCCTCCTTCTGTGTGCATTTTTTTTTTATATACCTGTGTTCGTTTCCCAGAGCTGCCATAACAAATCTCAGAAACTGGGTGGCGTTGACAACAGAGATGTACTCCTTCATAGTTCTGGAGGCTGGAAGGCCAAAATCGAGGTGCCAACAGAGTCGGTTGTTTCTGAGGGCTGTGAGGGAGAATCTGTTCCAGAACCTTCTCCTTGACTTGTAGATGGCTGTCTTCTTCCTGTCTCTTCACATTGTCTTCCTTCTATGTATATCTGTGTTCAGAGCTCCCCTTTTTATAAAAACTCCAGGCATATTAGATTAAGGTCCACCCTCATTATTTCATTTAAACTCGATTATCTTTGTAAATACCCTATGTCCAAATAGGGTCACATTCTGAGGTACTGAGGGTTGGGATTGCAGCCTGTCTTTTCTGGAGGCTACAATTTAATCCATAACAATCCCTGACATATTGACTGAGTGGATTATTCGGTGTTTGCATCCCATTTCCCACCTCTCAGTCTTGGTCGATGTCCAGAGGCTGACCTGGATGGATGACATTAATGGCCCTCTTCCTTTGGTTTCCAGTTGGGTTGAGCCAATAGAAAGCAGTGACTGAAGAATGGAGGGCAGAAGGAGGGTGAGCGTTGGTATTTATTTGCTCAGTTTCTCCCCTCTTTGTCAGACCTAGAGGTAGAAAGGGTTTCTCACTAGTCCTAGTGCCTAGAAACTTCAACATCTCTTTTTGATCTCCTTAACCTTATCAACCCCCCCCATTAAGTAGTCTGTTGATGAAACACTCCCCAGTTAAAACTTTTGGTTTGGGGGCACCTGGGTGGTGCAGTCGTTAAGCGTCTGCCTTCGGCTCAGGGTGATCCCGGTGTTATGGGATCGAGCCCCACATCAGGCTTCTCCGCTGGGAGCCTGCTTCTTCCTCTCCCACTCCCCCTGCTTGTGTTCCCTCTCTCGCTGGCTGTCTCTATCTCTTCAAATAAAAATAAAATCTTAAAAAAAAAAAACTTTTGGTTTGGCATGAATTTCCTGCCTGAAGTCTAATACTTAGACATACAACACATTTTATATAGTCAGCATACTATTTCTTAAGAAAAAAATACCTAAACCTTTGGAAATAAGGCCAAGGGGAGGAGACACATCCTCTCAGTGCTGTACTGGGAACACTGTGTGATAGAATTATTTAGTTCTCCAAGAGAATGTCTCTGTGTTTGACTTTACTATTTACTACTTGATTAAAGCCCAGACATGGTGAAGTTATATGTTAACTTGTAGATTATTTCTGTCTGGTACAAGAGATAACTCCAAAGGTTACGGCTTTATGGCCATATGAGCTTTTTAATCAGTTTTGTACCTTACGTAATGCTTATTCTAACATTCTTTATTCATGCCTGTGGATACCCGGTTCACAAAATGCTCTTCGAACCAGCCTTACAATCTCATTGATGCCCTCGCTAATGAATCAAATGAATCTTTGTTACACGTTTAGTCTATATTTATATGAGTTTTAATTTTAAGTGCTTGAGTATTGTGCCTTGACATATGTCACACAGGTTTGCATTGTGTGTGTGTGTGTGTTTTTTTAAAAGATTTTATTTATTTATTCGACAGAGAGAGAGAGACAGCCAGCGAGAGAGGGAACACAAGCAGGGGGAGTGGGAGAGGAAGAAGCAGGCTCATAGCAGAAGAGCCTGATGTGGGGCTCGATCCCAGAACGCCGGGATCACGCCCTGAGCCGAAGGCAGACGCTTAACCGCTGTGCCACCCAGGCACCCCTGCATTGTGTTTTTTACACCTTACAGGTCATCAACTAATTTCACTCGACCACTGCCAGTGCTGGAGATTCAGGTTACTTGCAGTCTTCAGCTATTATAAATAAGCATTGCTGATGATACTCATTTTTTTTTTTTTGAGAGAGAGAGAGACAGAGAGACAGAGAGTGGGAGGGAGGGCCAGAGGGAGAAGGAGAGAGAATCTTAAGCAGACTCCACACCCAGCACGGAGCTCCACTCAGGGCTCGATCTCATGACCCTGAGATCGTGACCTGAGCCGAAACCAAGAATCGGACGCTTAACTGACTGAGCCCCCCAGGTGCCCCTGATGATATTCACTTTTAACTGTAGTTCACATGTAGGCAAATGTTTGTGCAAAAAGAAATGGTATCAAATTTGCACCCGGCCTTCATCTCCCATATTCAACATGGTCCTGCCCTCCCTTCCTGCCCATTTGGGGCATGGCCTAGGCACACTCCTTGCTAACAATAGCACCTGACATGCAGTGACTTTTTTTTTTTTTTTTGAGATTTATTTATTTATTTGACAGAGAGAGAGACAGCCAGTGAGAGAGGGAACACAAGCAGGGGGAGTGGGAGAGGAAGAAGCAGGCTCCTAGCAGAGGAGCCCAATGTGGGGCTCGATCCCAGAATGCTGGGATCACGCCCTGAGTCAAAGGCAGATGCTTAACGACTGTGCCACCCAGGGGCCCCATGCAGTGACTTTTTACTATATTCAGACACTAAGTGCCTGATAATGGATTATCTTTTTGGTCCTCATGACTACCAGTCAGCCAAGCCCTGTTCTTATCTCTCTTTTCTCTGTGTGAGGAGGCTAAGTTGGGTTTTTTTTTTTTTTTAAGATTTTATTTATTTATTCGACAGACATAGAGACAGCCAGCGAGAGAGGGAACACAAGCAGGGGGAGCGGGAGAGGAAGAAGCAGGCTCATAGCGGAGGAGCCTGATGTGGGGCTCGATCCCACAACGCCGGGATAACGCCCTGAGCCGAAGGCAGACGCTTAACCGCTGTGCCACCCAGGCGCCCCTAAGTTGGGTTTTAAATCCAGTTCTGACCATAAGGTCAGTGCCTGTAAGCACTGAGGTGGGAATTGACTGCAGAAGTGTTAAATACCTGAGTGGATGAGTAAATGAGTGGTCAAAACCCTCCTGAAAGGGCCAGAGGAGCTGAGTCTCACCAGCTGGCCACAGTGGTGGCTGGGGCTGCCTTCTCGGCCTTCTTCCTGGTCCCTTCTAGTTTTTCTAGAAGGCCAGACGGTAAATATTTTAGGTGTTGCAGGGCAAATAGAGTGTCTTTCACATATTCTTTTTTTTTTTTTTAAACCCTTCAAAAATGTGGAAACCGTTCTCTCCTGTGCCAGACAAAAACAGGCCACGAGCCAGATTTTGCCCATTGGTTTTAGTTTTTTGACCCCTGTTCCAGGTCACTGATTCTCCCCATAGATTTGTCTAAGCTTCTGTTACATCCAACCCCTGCATTCTTAATTTTGGTTATTGCATTTTTTTAGCTCTATTGAATTGTTTAGTTTAGTTTAGAGTTTTTATATGGTTTGTTTTAATAGTTGCAGGTTATCTGCCAAATTCTTAGTTTTGTTTTTTATCTCCTTGGGCGTAGGGAGGATCATTCTTTTCTTCTCTTTGCTTTTTTTTTCTTTTACTAGATTTATTTATTTATTTTAGAGAGCGAGAACAAGAGCATTGGGGGAAGGGGCAGAGGGAGAGAGAATCTCAAGCAGACTGGGTGCTGAGCAAGGAGACCAGGACTCTGAGATCATGACCTGAGCCAAAACCAAGAGTCAGATCCTTAACTGACTACACCCCCCAGGTGCCCCAGGAACGATCATTATTTTAAAGTCTGTGTCTCGTAATTTGAGGATCTATAGCCAGTATGCGCCTGTTTCTATTTTCTATAGTTTCTGCTGGTTTTAATATATGGCATCTTTCCTTCTTATGTGTCTCCTTATTTCTTGTCGAATGATGGACATTGTATTTGCAAAATTGTTGGCAGAAACAATTTGATGCATGGACGTTCCCCTCCAAAGGAGACTAATGCTTACTTCAGAAAGGTATCTGGGCATGCTGGCAGTTTGGGACGCCCAGAAGCTCTAACATGCGGGATTTACTTAATCCAAGTTTGGTGATTAAGGGGATTCCAGGCTGAGCTCTAGCTCTTGGGAGAATTTATTTCTGGATATAGGATGCAGACCTTTGGGGTAAAGACCCAGATCTTCTTATGCTTCCTTGATAGGTTCCTCAGCTTGGCAAGGCTGGGAAAAGTTCTGCTCAGCTTCTCAGCTTTCTTACTAGAACTAATATAAGTTCCCAGGAGAAAAACAGCTCCCTGAATTTCCTCCTTCTCCTAGATCTTGGAAAGGTAGATCTAGTTAGTTAGCTCACTAGTGCCTTCACACAGACTTTTTAAAATTTTTTTATTTCACCCATCTTCTTTGTTGTCCCAAAGTCATGTCTGTGGGCCACATGCCCTAGTCCACCATTCCGGAAGTGGGAATCCAGAGATAATTTCTCTATGCGTATGAATTTGGTCTTGTTATGGAAAGAGATAGTTGAGAAGAGTCCTATACTCTTCTTCAAAAATTCCAAGGAAAGTAGGGGTGCCTGGGTGGCTCAGTTGTTAAGCATCTGCCTTCGGCTCAGGGCGTGATTCCAGGGTCCTGGGATCAAGCCCCACATCAGGCTCCCTGCTCCACTGGCGCCTGCTTCTTCCTCTCCCACTCCCCCTGCTTGTGTTCCCTCTCTCGCTGGCTGTCTCTCTCTGTCAAGTAAATAAAAAAATTCAAAAAAAAAATCCAAAGAAAATAGATCAAGCAAACAAACAAATAAAAACCCACTAACACACATGTACTAATTTGGTTTAAATTTCCACTGCAGCATAATTCAGTATATAATAATTGTTGAAATCCTTAATAACCAAAAACATTTCTAGGTCATTATTAATTATCTGTTATACTCTAAAATCAACACAGTTTGACTGTATATGCTGAGATTCTTTTTTTTTTTTTTTAAAGATTTTATTTATTTTTTCAACAGAGATAGAGATAGCCAGCGAGAGAGGGAACACAAGCAGGGGGAGTGGGAGAGGAAGAAGCAGGCTCATAGCAGAGGAGCCCGATGTGAGGCTCAATCCCATAACGCCGGGATCACGCCCTGAGCCGAAGGCAGACGCCCAACCGCTGTGCCACCCAGGCGCCCCGATGCTGAGATTCTTATTGAAAAATTAAAGTTAAAACAAATGAAAACAGTTTCCTTTGTGAACTAATTTTAACCAACTAAGCCACCTAGGTGCCCCTTGTGAACTAATTTTGAACCGTAATTTTAACAGAAGGCTTCTTGAATGTAAAAAAAAAAAAAAAAAAAAAAAAAAANAAAAAAAAAAAAAAAAAAGAAGAAGATTCTATATGGAAGATCACTTTCCTCTACTCTACTGAATAAGGGCTATTCATATATTCTCCATACTTGCTATGATGCCTGGGCAGGTTTTGCTTCATAAAGTCCTTTATTAGCATCCTGTTTTCTTTCTGTGCACAAGTAAAGTGGGCTAAGGATACAGCAAGATGTAAAAATTGTTATTTTCTTTAATGTTATTGGGAGAAAAAAAACCCCAAAATATTTACCTTCACTTCTAAGTCAGGGTGAGGCCCTGATTAGCAAGCGGTCTTAACCATACAGATTGTGGGCACTCTCCAGCCTGGGGGAGACTACATCACAGCGAGGGCACCCCAGAGGACATGGGAAGGAGTCTACATAGCGTTGGCCCAGCAACTACTTGTCCTGGTTTCTGTCCTGCAGCTGTCTCTTTGAGGGAGACATGACAACTGTAGTCTTCATCACTGGCTGGAAGAAAATCTCTTTGTTTATGAAAATAAAGGCTAAGATAAAATGTTGTTATATAAGGTGACCTCTTCCTTCTCACCTAGCCCAGTGATCAGAGGGTGGGATGGAACATCCCAATCTTCCACGGAACAGTCCAACTCACGGACTTTCTGCCCTGCAAATGCCACCTGTCTGCCCCCCTTGTCCACGAACTACTATCTCCCATTCCGATATACTGGCCATGGTGGGTGTGGGTGCTGAGTCTCCCTTGTCATACCCACAATCTTTGTTTTGAGAACTCCTGATCTGATTTTTCATGGCTTTTCTTCTCCTGGACGTTCTTTCTACTGACCTATATTTGCTGATCATTTTAAGATGGGCAGCAGTTTTCTACAACGTCCCCCCTCTGATGTAAGTCATACCATCTACTATGTGGCACAGGCTCTCCTGCATCTAGGTAAGGTGGATTTCCAAAGACTCCACTCTGGTAGACAAGAAGAGCCGAGGACCGGAAGCAATGTTCTAAATATGTTTTCTTTATTTAGTATTATTCAGATTCTGTGTGTGTGTGTGTGTGTGTGTGTTTATTTTAAAGATATAATTTACATACAGTAAAATTTACTCTTTTTGGTGTATAGTTCTGTGATTTTTGATGAACGCATACAGTTGTGAAATTACTACTAAAATTGAGGCAAAGGAGTCCCTTTGCCTCAAAGATACCCTCAGGCTCCGTCATCGTCAACCTGCCCCCCACTCCCAGCCCCTTGGCAACTACTCACCTGTCTACTGCTCCTATGTTTGCCTTTTCCAGATAGTCATATCAGTAGAATCATAGAGTATGTAGCTTTTTGTGTCTGAGTTCCTACATCTTGCATAATACATTCCTCCAGGTTTTTGCATGTATCAGTAGTTTGTTCCTTTTTGTATTACTGAAGAATGTTCTATGACATTAATATACCTCAGTTTGGATAAACATTCATCCGTTGAGGGATATTTGGGTTGCTTCTAGTTTTTAGCAATTATGAATAAAGCCTAGGTTTATCAGTGAGTGGGTTTCTATGTGGACATAAAGATTCCTTTTTCCATGGTAAACATCCAGGGGCAAGATGGCTCAGTCTCATAGGAAGGGTATGTTTAATCTTACAAGGAACTACTAAGCCATATTCCAGAGTAGCTGTATTATTCTGAATTGCAACCAGGAAATTATGAGAGTTCTAGTTGCTCCTATCCTCGCCAGCACTTGGCATTGTCATTGTTATTAAAAATGTTAACCATTAGGGGCGCCTGGGTGGACCAGATGGTTAAGCATTAGGCTCTTGATCTCAGCTCAGGTCTTGATATCAGGGTCCTGAGTCCAGCCTTCACTGGGCTCCATGCTGGGCGTGGAGCCTACTTAAAAAAAAAAAAATGTTATCCATTACAATAGGAATGTAGTGGTATTTTGCTGTGATTTTCATTTAATTTTCCCTAATGATCACTGATGTTGAGCATTTTTCATGTGCTTATTGGCTATTTGTGTATCTTCTTTAGAAAAATGTCTACTCAAATCCTTTCCCATTTGATTAATGGGTTGTTTGGTTTTTATTGTTTAAGAGTTCTTTATATATTCTGCATACAAATCCCTTCTGAGATAGAGAATTTGCAAGCATTTTTCCCATTCTGTGGATTGTCTTTTCACTTTCTTTTTTTAATCTTTTATTTATTTATTTAAGGAATCTCTCCACCCAATGTGGGGCTCAAACTCACAGCCCCCACCCCCGCCCCCTGCCAGATCAAAAGTGACATGCTCCCCCGACTGAGCCAGCCAGGTGCCTGTCTTTTCATGTTCTTTTTTTTTTTTTTTTAAGATTTATTTATTTATTTCAGAGAAAGAGACAGAGTGCTTGCAAGTCGGGGGAGGGGCAGAGGGAGAGGAGGAGGGGAAGAGCAGACTCCCTGGGACCTCCACTGGGAGATCATGACCTGAGCCAAAACCAAGAGTCATGTGCTTAACCGACTGAGCCACCCAGGAGTCCCCTTTTGTGTCCTTGATAATATTCTTTGAAGCATAAAAATTTTATATTTTGATGTAGTCCAATTTGTCTATTTTTCTCTTTTGTTGTTTCTTCTTTTGGGGTCATATCTAAGAAACCACTGCCTAATCTAAGGTTAAGAAGATATGTGTCTATGGTTTTTCCTAGCAGTTTTATAGATTTAGCTCTTACATTTAGGTCTTTGATCCATTGATTGATTTTCACATGTTGAATTATCCTAGCAGTATGAGATAAAGCCCACTTGGTCATGGTCTATAATCCTTTTTACATGTTGCTAGATTCAGTTTGCTGGTACTCCTTGTTGAGGATTGTTGCACCTACATTCATAAGAGTTATTGGGTCTGTAATTTTCCCTTCTTGTGATGTCTTTGGTTTTGGTGTTATGTCAGAGTAATCCTGGATTCACAGACTGAGCTGGGAAATACTCCCTCCTCTTCTATTTTTTAGAAGAGGTTGTGAAGGATGGGTATTCATTCATCTTTAAATGTTTGGTAGAATTCACCCCTGAAGCCATCTGGGTCTGAAGATTTCTTTGTGCAACATTTTTTGATTACTAATTCAATTCAATTAATCTACTTGTTATAGGTCTATTCAAATTTTATATTTCTTCTGGTAGTTTCTTTCTCGGCATTTGTGCATTTCATCTAGGGTGTCTAGTTTGTTGGCATTTAATTGCTTACGGTATTCTCTTATAACCCTTTTTGTTTCTGGAAAGTTAGTAGTGAAGACTCTTATTCCTTTTTCAATAATGTGAACCTTTTTTCGGGAAGTCAGTCTAGTTAAAGGGATGTAATTTTTGTAGATCTTTTTAAAGGACCCACTTTTGTTTTTGTTGATTTTCTCTGTTTTTGCATTCTCTATTCCATTCCCTTCAGTTGTGCCATTTTACACGTTGTATTTTGGGGCTCCGTTCTTAGGTTTAGATATATTTATCTGTTTTATATCTTCTTGATGGATTGATCTTTTATCATTGTAAAATGTCTTCTTTGTTGCTAGTAAACATTTTTGTCTTAAAGTTTATTTTGTCTGATATTAGGGTAGTCAATCCAGATCTCTTCTGGTTACTGTTTGTATGGTCTATATTTTTTCCATCCTTTTACTTTCAATGTATTTGTGGTTTTGAGACTAATGTGTGTCTCCACACACATGGTGTGTCTATGGTAGACACCATAGAGTCAGACCATGTTTTCTTACCCACGCTACAAATCTCTGCCTTTTGATTGGAATGTTTCCAGGGAACTGCCACAAAAAGACAGATATAGGCAATTCTCAGGGTGGGGCTTGGGAGAGCTCCAAACCTATCGCCCCTCCCGCCCCCCCCACCCCGGGGCTGTTGGGTTGCTAGTTTTCACAGCTACTTTTGTTGTGAGATTGTTGGATTTCAAGGTTTCCAAGGAGATTGGAAGAGAAAGATGTTATGAGGCAGGTACCACAAAGCTTCCGTTCTTGCTGAGATTCCACTCTTTTTCTTGAATGAACATTCCATGAATTGTTGCAAGCCTTTAGTTACTTCCCAGAGTTCTGAAAAAAGTTGATTTTGACAATTTTTGTTAGCATTCTCGCTGTTCTTACTGGGGAGAAAATTTTGGGAGGTCTTTGTGCCACCGTTCCCGTGGATGTCCCTCCTCCAAATTGGCTTTTATACCTAACCATCTATGAAGGAAAATCTATCACGTGTTTATTTTTTAGGAAATTAGAAAGTGCATATCTGTATATTTTCCTTTACTAAAAAAAATAAAACTGAAAACACCTTAACAAGCAGGTGCATTCAGACAATACAAAGAAATAAGGAACAGAGAATAAATTTTTTATAATTCAGAAAAATAAGGAGTACTTTGTAACAGTGGAGCAAAACACCCCCGATTTTAATTCCACAGTTTACAGAATTCAGCCAATTAATGTACCCAAACTCCAAACTCCCTGAACATTTTCCTCTAGCACCTGGACCTTCCTAAGATACTAATTTTCTATTGCTGGCATAATGGTTATTTATTATGGTTATTTACTAAATAAACATAAGCCTAGTGGCTAAAAACAACGTCATTTATGTGCTCACCATCCTGTATGTTAGAGGTCTAGGCAAGCTCAGTACTTTCACTGTTCTGGGTCTCATAAGGCTGAAACGAAGGTGTTGGCCAGGCTGTATTTGACTCTGGAGGCTCTGGAGAATATTCCTCTTCAATCCCATTGAAGCTGTTGGTGGAATTCAGTTCTTTGCAGCAGTCATCGTCATCAGGGGCTGATTTCTGCTTCTAGAAACTGCCTGCATTCCCTGGGTCGTGGCTCCCTTTTGCGCATCTTTAAAGCCAACATCGGTGAGTCGACTCCTTCTTGTGCATTGAATTTAAGGTCCTCTTTTGCAGCCAACCAGAAAAAACTCTTTTTAAAGAGACTCACATAATTAGAATTAAGCCCACTGGGGTAATCTCCCTATTTGAGGGACAACTGTGCTATGTAACATAACATAAGTGGGGGGGGCAGTGATTTTACGGTACTCACAGGATTGGGATTAGGGCATAGAATCTTGAGGGAGCCATACTTAGAATTTGTGAAAGCCAGTTTGTTTGCAAAATGATTGGCCTGACTGCAAGTTTGAAGGCAAGGTAGATTCCTGCACAGAGAAAATTTTTCTCCAAATTTTGACTTTGGAAATTTGCAAACACACAAAAAAACGGAAACAATGGTGTAATGTACGCATATATATTTATCAACGGGATTCCAGAGCTGTTAAAATTTTGCCATATTTGCTTGATGTATCTACTTACAAGTATAATGGTATCATAGTCCTGAATATTTGAACATGCATCTCCCAAGAATAAGAACATTTTCTTATATCACCACAGTGCCATTATCATACCTAAGAAAATTAACGATAGTTTCCTTATAATATGTGCTATGTCATCCCTAATCAAAATTCCCCCATTGTCCAGACATGTTTTATGTCACTGCTTTTTTGGAAAAATGATCTAAAGTTTATGAAATGTATTTGTCATATCTCTTTGGTGTCCTTTAAGCTAGAAGTGTCTCCACATCTTTTTAATTTGCATCCATATACTTTGAAAAGACAAGATCAATTTGTCATCTTGTCGAATGTCCTGCATCATCCTGAATTGGACTCTTTCCTTGGGGTATCACTTAACTTGTCCTCCTTGCCCCTGTATTCCATGTGAAAGGTTGAAAGTCAACACTATTTCATAGGTTATGCTGTTTACTTCATATTGTATCGTACTCAGAGTACATAATGTCAGACTGCCCCAGTCTTCAGTGCTGTTGACTTTGATTCCTGAGTTAAAGTGACAACCACCAGATTTCTCCATGCAAGGGTATGCATTTCCCTTTATAGCAAGCGAATTATTTGTGAGGTGACCATTTGGGACCCTGCAACCGTCCTGTTCACCAACAGCCTGACACCTAACGGTTTTGCCATACATTCATAATCCCTTCCTGAATCAGCTGTGTCCCTAAGGTTTGCACAGTGGTGATTTTTGACGTCTATCATCCTTCTCAGTTTCAGTTGTAATTTTTCTGTAAAGAAGAGGCTTCTCTCTTCAATTAGAGTAGGAGAAATACTTATCTTTTCTAATTACAAATCACGGAGAAAAAGTTGATGTAAAAGTCATCTTCAATGGTGGCAAATGAGTGGTTTTCCTTTCTGTTCCTTTTCTTTTTATTATCTATATAAACTTATGAATTTTATTTGTTTTGGGCGCCTGGGTGGCTCAGTCAGTTAAGCATCTGCCTCTTGATTTCAGGTCAGGTCATGATCTCAGGGTTGTGAGATCGAGCCATGAGTTGTGCTTCACACCCAGCTTAGGATTCTCTCTCTCCCTCTCTCTCTGTCCCTCCCCTCCCTCTCCTTCTCAAAAAAAAAAAAAAAGAAAAAGAAAAAGAAAGAAAGAAAGAAAGAATTATATTTGTTTTGTTTATAATTAATTATGTTTGTAATTCATCATTATCATTATTTGATACTCAAATTACTCAGCCAAATTGGCCAGAGAGAACCCTTCGATGTAATGCCAAAACTCTTTTGAAATGACTCCATTAATCTTGGAGGTTTCTTTGGTTTTGTTTTACTTTCTGACACAAGATAATTGAGGCTCATCTTGAACTTTTCCTGTGTACATATGGAAATCAGCTCTTTCTGAGAACCCTTGATTGCTTTTAGAGAAATGCAATTCAGAAGCCAGCATAAGTACTAAATGTTCTCATTGCTACCGGGGGCAGGTGCATGGATTCTAGACCAGGGTCAGAAAACACAACAAACTCTGGCCCTTAAGCCACTGCTTGCTTTTGTAAATAAAGTTTTATTGGAATACCATCATGCATATTTTTTTACGTTTGTCTGTGGCTACTTTCCCACGATAACAGCCAAGTCAAACAGTTGCAGCAAGATGATGTGGTCTGCAAAGCCTAAATTGTTTACTATCCAACCATTTATAAGAAACATTTGCCAACTCTGGTGTAAACATCTAGGAATTATATTTTGTTAATAACATTCCATGTTTCTGTTTTTCATTTAAATTGGAACTCAAGTGTCTTTCTTAACTTCTTCAATTTTATCTTTGTATCTCTATTTTCCTAACTGAAAATCTTGCTTTTTAATAACATGGACATAGTTAAATATTTTACTTTACTCTATAATACATAAAAATAGTTCTAAAATTGTAATGTCAATATTACTTCTAAAAATAAAAAGACTGAGGAAAGTTTAAGGGTTCTTTGTAGTGTTTTATGCTTTTATAATATATTCCACCACGAATGTACAGAGTACTGTGCACGAGTCCCTTAAAATAAAGTTTTTTTCCTGTGGGTACATTTGGTTCATTTTATTTTTTATTTTGGAGTTTGCGTTACATTCCTTCTTATATTGATATTATTTGAAAATATGGGGTGCCTGGGTGGTTCAGTTGGTTAAGCATATGACTCTTGATTTTGGCTCAGGCTATGATCTCAGGGTCATGAGATCGAGCCCCACATCCGGCTCCATGCTCAGCGCAAAGTCTGCTTGACCCTCTCCCTCCCCCCTGCCCTTCCTTCCCCCTCATGCATGTCCATGCTCGCTATCTCTCTCTAATAAATAAATAAATAAATAAATAAATAAATAAATAAATTCTTTGTTTTTTAAAGATTTTATTTATTTTGCGAGAGGGACAGAGGGAGAGGGAGAAGCAGACTCCCCTCTGAGCTGGGAGCTGGACAGGCAGGGCTCAATCCCAGGACTCCAGGATCATGACCTGAGCTGAAGGCAGATGCTTCATCCACTGAGCCCCCCAGGTGCCCCTAAATAAATAAAATCTTTAAAAAATGTTGTGAAAATATGTAAAACACAATCCTAATGGAGGATGTTGACAGGCTTATTAGAAACCAATAAATTAAGGCTATAAAATACAAGGAAGAATATAGAAGAGTTGGCAATACCATTAGCAAGCCTGAGAAAACTCCCCAACTCATTTTATGAAGTTAATATAATCTTGATCCCAGTAATGAAAAAGAGAGTATGGGGAAAGCATAGGCCCATCACTCTTACAAAGGCGGGTACCCAAACCCCTAACCACAAAAGGAAAATTAGCAGGTCAAATCCAGGAGTATGTGTGCATGTGAGATAGATATTTGATGGCTAGCTGGGTGTATAGACAGACAGGCACACCGGAAGGCAGTTTAAACAGTAGACTAGGAAGCCAGAGTGCCGAAGTCTGAATCTCAGCTTCACTTATGACTATTTGTATAAACCTGGGCAAGCCATTTAACGTTTCCGTGCCTCAGTTTCTTCATCTGTGAAATGGGACTACTGATAGCACCTACCTCCTACGGTTGTTGGCGGCATCGATCAATTAGTATAGGTAAGATACTTCCCGTAGAGAGTGTGATATAAGTGTTAGCCTGATATTATTCCTGTTGTTTTTATTATTGGAGGACATCTTGTCCATAGACTGGTCATGGCAGAGGGCTTCCACCCAGAGTTAGCTAAACTCGAGGTTAAGGTCATCAGCGGTATCTGAGGGATGTGACAATACGTTAACAGATCTGACTTGAATAACGTAATAATGATGGGAACTTCCCATAGAGGGCAGAACTGTGGAGCCCCCCCACCCCGAATCTGCCTCATCCACTTCGAGGGCCAACAGTGATAAGACCAGGAGGCTGAGCAGGGGAAGCATTTCACCTGCGTGTGCCTGCCAGTTCCCTATGTCTAGACGGCAAAGCCCCATAGCGGTTAGGAGAGAAGGTTCTGGAGTTAGACTGCCTGAGTTTAAATCCTGGCTCTATTTTACACAAGTGCCGCCTACTGCAAACTTTCTAATCTCTGGAAGCCTCAATTTGTCCATCTCTAAAATGTAAATAATAGGGCACCTGGGTGGCTCAGTCAGTTAAGCATGTCTGCTGCCCTCGGTTGGGGTCATGATCTCAGGGTGCAGGCATCGAGCCCCCCATCGGGCTCTCCACTCAGTGGCGAGTCTGCTTCTCCCTCTCCCTCTGTGATCTCTCTCCCTTTTGTTCTTTTTCAAATAAATACATAAAAATCTTTAAAAAAATAAAATGCAAATAATATTAGCACCCAGCTCATAGAGCTGTGAGGATTCAATGAATACGTGTGGATCCCTGAAAACACTGCATGGCACTCTCTGAGTGTTAGCTGTCACTCTTCTGTACCGTATTTGTGAACTTGTCACCATAAAAGCAGGCCTTGAGCAGTAAGGACCGTCTACCTCTCTCCTGGTCGTGAGGAAGCACCAGTGATGGGCAACAGGAGGAGATTTAAGCAGCCCCATTGATTTAGAAAGTTCGAACTGAAAGGCTTCTCAAAGGGCTGCCCTCCACCTTCCCTCCCAGAGCTGGGATGGCGCTTGAGCAGGTCCCCGCACTTGGCCGGGGGGTGCGGGGGTGGGGGGGAGGGAAATCTGTTAGCAGATTGCTCCATGGACTNAGCCATGTCAGACCCTCTGGATTGCAGCGGCCAGTTCAGAGGGACCTCACACAGTTTCCAGAGTTCTCTGCCTTTGGCAGAAGTCTTCGCAGCAGCTGAGAGAAAGCCAACTGGAATCACTTATGCAAAAGAGGATTTGCTGAAAGGACACCGTGGGCAGCTCCTAGAATCGAGGGATTTTGCTAAACAAACACAGAGTCGCGGAGGCGAAATTGGGACAGCTCCAGGGACCTCAAAGGTTGGCAAGAAGTCCCTCATCACCAGTGTGCAGTCTCTTTACCTGCGACATTCTCTCAGATCAACTTATGCCCAGAGGCTAAGACCAAGGAAGGCCCTGGAAGCTTCGAGCCTCCTGTCTACTCCGTTTCAGCACCCCGCAGGAAAGTGGTCTCTTTCTTCTGCGCTAATTAAAATTACCCCGGTGGACGCAAGCCTGTCTTAGGTCACAAGCTCGTCCCCGAGTCCCACCACTGTGACCAAGGATCAGGCCACTTTAGTCAGGAGCCACCTCTAGCCAATCACCGTGGCCGAGGGGGTGGGGTCTGTAAAAAGACGACAATTCCCCTTTGACCCTCGGGTGAAAGGAGCATCTCCCGGAAGAGAGCAGAGTCTTGCATCCAGAAGAAAGAAAAGGGAGCAGGGCAAAAATAAATAAATGAATAAATAAAGAGATAACCCTACAGTCTCGTTAAGGACAAAAATGGAACTTACAAGACCTCATACAAATCGACACGACTTCCACAGTCGTTCGGATGAATATTCATAACACAGCAAGTCCAGACTTAACCCACGTCTGAGAAAATGTGTCCACATAAGTGATTTTTTTCTCTCTAAACCGAACTTTATCCTTTAAGTGCTGAAACTTGTTTCTTTAGCTCATTTTTCATTGTGTCTCTAAAATATGGCAGAAACAACTTTCCCTGCCTTTATGAAAAGAGTGTCCTGAATACAATTTCACCACGACTTGTCACCAAGTGACGATTATCAGATACTGAACATCGACGATGTTCTCCTGGACCACTAAGGCTCACAGAGCTCCCTGCCCCTCCACCAAGTGCAATGGACGACACGTTTTGATTTCCGGTTTCATTTTTAAGTTTTTGGTCTCATGGTCTCAGATGTATTTTCCCACTGCTGTCACCGTGCTTGTCCCTAATGTCTTTCCACCTTAAACACTTCCCCTCTCTCCACCCCCCACTCCGCCCCCTGCTTATTTGCTAATTCTAATCTACCGTGGATTGGGAAATCGGATGACCAAGGGTGTTACAATATTGTGTAAAATATTTGCAAATTCTGAAGCTAGAATTTACTGCTGTGTGAAGAAATGGTCTCTGAGCGAAAGCTGGGGAACTTGACTATGAATAAATGATGAGAACTTTCTAACACTTATTCAGGTATTTCTGCACACCTGTCATTTTCTTTCCTATTTTCTTCTGTCTCTGCTCAGAGATGCATTCTAGATGGCTGCGTTACCAAAAGTATGATTTTATAAGAACTGAGGTTATTTCTTTACTTCTTTTCTTCATTGTGTCTCTTTACTAGATTATGCTCTCTTCATTGGAAAATATCTGTTTGTCCAGGAGTCCTCACTCAGCTAGCTATTTTAGGCTATTTCCAAGAAGTCAAAACCTGGACCCCCCCACCTCCCCCCCTTAAATCAGTAAATGAATCCACAGGGGGAAAAATAGCATTAAAATGTACACTGACCCCGCGGCTTCCAGTCACGGGAAGAGAAAATTATAGAGGTGACTTTTTCTATAGATAAATCACTATTAAACATTGTGATTTCAAAATTAACGCTGGGCAGCGCTGAATTCGGGAAACCGATGGAAGCATTTCCTTGTGGGAAAGAAAGCTTGCAACAAAAACTGACAGGGAATTGAGAAAAGATCTGAATGCAAACATGCAGATCTTGCTTTTACCATAGATAATAAAAATAGAAGAAAAAAAAAACCCAGCCCAGTTCTCTGCTACTAAATGAGAGTAGATTGAAATGATTATGGCCTGCACGTCCCAGATATGAAGACCCACTCTGGAAACTTCATCTCCAAAAATAGCAAGTCTGGCTCCATCTACACCAGGCTAAACAACAGTTCGATGGGTTGATTCAGGGGAAAATAAAACTGATTGTGTGACAAAGTTAAGTAGGTATTGCAGTTACTTTGGCTGCATAATAAAGCATCCAGAAACTTCGTAGCTTAAAACAGCAGCATTTGTTTTGCTCATAAATCTGCAATCTGAGCAGGGTTCAGCAGGGACAGCTCATGACGGCTCCATTCCACGGTAGCTGAGGTGACTCGAAAGCCACCTCCACTTGCCATTAGCAAGGGTCGCTCCAAGGCTGGGGTCTGGAATGGCCCAAGGCTCATCTTCTCTCTCATCTGAACGTTGACGCTGTTGCTCCTCAGACATCCCTCTGTATCTCCATGTGGTCTCTCCAGGTGGCCTCTCTAGCATGGTGGCCTCCAGGTAGCCAGACTCCAACATGATGGCACTGGGATCCCAAGGCAGGTGCCCCAAGAGAGCAAGAGCCTGGCAGAAGCTGTGTTCCCTTTGATGATCCCACCTCAGCAGTCACACCACTGTCAACTTCGTCTGCATTCTCTTGGTGAGAAGTGAGTCACCGTAGGCCAGCCCATGTTCAAGGGGAGGAAATGGCCGCTCTGGCGGCTATAATGTCCAAGAATTTGTGGGTGCTCCAAAACATCACGGTTGGTGACTCTGTCCGCCTGAGGAAGGGCCAACAGATCTTGCTAGATCAGACTTCTTAATATGGCAACTCCGGACCTAATTCTCTTCCCTCCTAATTACTTTAGCCAGTGAGTAACTCTTCCTGGCATCAGGTGTCATGAGTCTGCTGACTTAGTTTTGGATGAATCGGAGACAGGGGAAGAGAAAGAACAGAAGAGGTGACTGGGCTTAGTTAGTGTCTAGCCCTTTCCAGAGGCCCGGCAGTGAGGAAGCGCTGCTGAGAGCAAGGTGAGCACGTGACACGTTTGCGCTTCGTCAGAACAAGATCCCCAGAGCCAAGGCCTACACGGAAGCTGCCATGCTGAGAACGTCAGAGAACCCAGCCTGAGCAAAAGAGTGAGAGAGCTCACGTCTACAGGTGCTCCAGAGTCACCAAGCCGTCCCTTCATAGTCATTTACATTCGTGAGGTAGGGGTTCTTAAAAATAAGAGCAATCAGCAATTGCACTACTAGGTGTTTGTCCAAAGGACACAAACATAGCGATTCGAAGGTTCGCCTGCACCCCAATGTTTATAGCAGCAATGTCCACAATAGCCAAACTGCGGAAAGAGCCCAGATGTCCATCAACAGATGAATGGATAAAGATCTGGTTTACACACACACACACACACACACACACACAAACACACAGGAATATTACTCAGCCATCAAAAAGAATGAAATCTTGCCCTTGACAACAGCATGGATGGAACTAGAGAGTATTATGCTAAGTGAAATCAGTCAGTCAGAAAAAGACAAATACTGTATGATCTCGCTCATATGTGTAATTTAAGAAACAAAACAGATGAACATAGGGGAAGAGAAGGAAAAATAAAACCAGATAAAAACAGAGAGGGAGGTAAACCATGAGAGACTCTTAACAATAGGGAACACACTAAGGGTTGCTGGAGGGGAGGTGGGTGGGGGGATGGGGTGACTGGACAATGGGCATTAAGAGGGCATGTGATGAAATGAGCACTGGGTGTTCTATGCAACTGATGAATCACTAAATTCTACTTCTGAAACTAATAAAAAAAATAGGGGCAATCATAATAAACACTTTGGAGCTGTAAGTTACTTTGGGCTCTGTAGAGACTATCGACATAAATCCTCTCAGTTTCTGGATGTACAGCAAAACTTCTGATTGCTTCTTCTCTACCAGAAGGCAAGAGACGATACTATCAAGTTCATCTTTAAGAAGGAAATTGGATCAGTCTTTGAAAAGATGGCATCTTATGTTAAGGGAGGCTCGGGTAACTGCTTGCAGTGGGGGTTTCTGCTGATCAGCTGATTTTTTCAGGAAGCTCTCTCTCTCGTCCTCAAGCTGGAAGTAACTACCCCTTTCTCTTCACTCAGAGCACAACCATCACATCTTTATTTCACGTTTATTCTCTTGTGGGTGCCATTTTGTTTAGCTCTTCTCACATCCCTACTGTATTCCTTACACTCGCTACCCAATTGTGAGCGTTGAGGCTTGTGAACCATTCTGATCCATTTTTACTCCCTGAAGCACTTACGTGGTACCTCACACGTTTCGTGGTTGTTCAGGAGTGAATTTTTAAGTGAGTCAGTGAATGGTCATGAAAATATAGTATACGGAAACTTCAGTATAAAAAACGTGAAAGTCGTACGTAAACGTGAAGGATGTCTCTTCTAACTAGAAAAGACAAAGAAAAAATATAATAAAAGCACACAATCTCGTTTATGTATGCTATGAGGAACTATCTCAGGATCACCACCTATCCATTTTGATAAACATGTGCTTGGTGTATCTTTGTGGGCCTACATCGATATTTGTATCACGGTCATCAACAGAGAAGAGACGTAATATTTTCTAGCACTTTTATGACCATATCATTTGAAAATGGCATAGACGTTATGAGAGACTCATTGTTTTAATAAGCTAGATTTATGGAAGTTATTTCCAGTGTCAGACGAAGAGGAGCCCCGTCGTACTTTTGTGGGAAATGGCTTTTCATATTGCCAAGTCAATTATGACGGTTCTGAGACACTGAACCCGGAAGACTCATTTCAGAGTCAGGAATACTTGATTTGTAAGATGTGAAGGGAATGAATGCCTTTACTTTGAATTATTGTCAAAACCAAAGATAGACTACTGATTAGTTTTGGCAAGAAGAGGACTCAAAGGCCAATGAGATGAGACCAATTATTCACTTCCCGGGCAAGGAGCTGATTGTCCATGGAAATAAGCAAACCGTGGGTTCCACGATGAGGACAATGCCACTCACTCTGTGAGAGGAATCTAGGATGGTTTGGCTTGTCCAGGTAATGGCCCAGAGCGCAAGCTGCCGTAGCCTGGTGCAGGGAGAAAGTGGGTGGGCTTCCATGTGCCTGGATCAAAGTGATGGCCATTCTAGTTCAGGCTCACTCAGGTAGGGCCACACTGCTCCCATCCCCCTCTCCTGGAGGGCAGCCTGTGGGCTTTCAGACTTTCAGCACACAGAAACTGTCTCACTCAACTACCCTGCAAATAGGAGCATCCCACCTGCTGTAAGGAAAAAATGTTTTTGCTCCAAGGTAAGCACCCCCCAGGAGAAAGGCAAAGGGCAAAGCAGATGTAATTCCTCTTCACCCTTGTGAGATGGGCCTTGAATCAGCAGAAAGGGGAAACTGGGAAGATCTGAGCTGATCTGAGTGGATTTGGAAATCGGATTGATTTGAGTATTTGTGCCACATGTAATTTGTACAGGCCTATGTCCCCCCCAAGGAAGAAACAGGGTCCGTTATGGTTGGGAATGAAGCTCACACTCCAGACCCTCAATGCTCACTGGTATTCCAGAACTACTTTCCCTTCCTGATGGTTTGAGCGTCCTCAGAGACTTTATCTGCAGCCCATGAGCTTTCTTCTTGTCACCTCATGCTATCTGTCTTCTCATGGCTTACAGACTGATGCTTGCCAAGCCAAGCCCCAGTTTCTTCTCCTGGCCCCCAAGTTCTTGCTTTTTTACCCATGCCTGGGCTTCATCTTCACCTGAAATGTGGGGAGAAGGCCCGTGTCTCCCCATGGTGTCTTTGTTTAGGGTCACAAGGCAGAGCCCAGCGTCCCTACCCTAAGGCTCTTCCTGAAGCCCTAGCGGAGTGGCCCATCATCTCAGTCAGTCTGTCCATTTTTTCTTAGAAACCTCGATCAAGTCTTTGGGACAGTTCTGTCTTGAGACAACCTAAGGGGCAACTGCTTAGGGTTGACAGAATGTCAATGACCCCCCAGTTTTAGGGTCGCTTAGCCCTAGGGGGAGGGGCAGGTCTCAGGAACCACTAGCACCAAGAGGTAGACTGTCCCCACCCCAGACAGACCATTCCGAGCGGTCAACTGGCATGAACTAGGCAGGACCATACCAGCATGCAGGACAATAGAGGGCCCCAGAAAAAAGATCTCAGGTGCGAAAAAGCAAGAAGAAATCCTATTGAAAGTAGTCCATCCATTGCATGCCTGGGAAGACAAACAAACACCTGGAGAAGAAGACTGGGAGCCTGGGGACAAACAACACAAGCAGCGGCCAGACGCAGGTGTGACAGGTTGGGCACAGAGGTCCCCAATTCAGGAATTTAACTGCAGAGCCTCTCTCCTCAGGCCAAGGGTAGGATTGTTGAAGGAGTATGGTGCCTGTCTTTGTTCAAGTTCCCCCCAAAAACAGGGCTTAACACAGGGATTTGGTTGCAGGTAATTTATTCAGAGGTGACCCCAGGACTAAGAGTGAGGGAGTGAGAAGAGTGAGACAGGGAAGGAGAAAGAGCTAAAGGAAGGGTGCTTTGTTGAGCTGGTTACCACTGTGGGCCCATTCTCACTGGGAACCATTAATGGATCAGATAGACTGAGCCTCAGAATTGTGCCTCCAGAGGACAAGAGGTGAGACCATGTATCCATGGACCCCAGTCTCCCACTGGTTGGTGGGTGCCCCTGGGCCTTGACCTCCTCCAGATTTCTGGATGTTTTATGGACTGAGAGAAGTTCACTAAGCCCTTAGCTAGAGAAGCTAAGAGGCCCCAGAATACAAGGTGCATCCAAGCCAGCTGAAGTCAGATAGGGCCAAGGGGTTGTGATAGAAAAGAGAAGAAGCGGCTCCCACAGCTCCCTAACACAACCTTAGCAGGCCGAACACACCCAGCCCGGAAGCGGTTTGATCGCCTGAGCTCCCAGTGGCACACAGTTGACATGCTCACACTGGCTCTGTTGTTCCTTACAGAGGCCAAGGTTTGCCAGTGGGGTGGGATGCAGGGTCGGGAGGGTATTGGGCAGAGGAATACAAGGACCCGGGGATCATGGCATTGAAGACCTTGAGTGAGAGACCGGGAAAGAGGGTCTCTGATGCAGGCCCAAGATGACTCTGATGACAGTTGCTTTGATGGCCAAAGTAAAGGACAATTTGGCCCCATCATCTGGGCTCTCTGCATAGGGATCGTGCTCTGTAACGGATCTTCTTATAAATCACACAACATAGAAAAATATTTCAAGTGATCACTTTCTTAATTCTCCCAGAGATGGTACAAAACTAGTTCCATTCTACAGAGGTTGGAGAGAAATTAATTTATTACATACAATGGGTGCCTTAAGGTGTAAATTCTCTCTCTCGATTTAAGACTCCAGCTGGAGAGGCACCTGGGTGGCTCAGTCGTTAAGCATCTGCCTTCGGCTCAGGGCGTGATCCCGGGGTTATGGAATCGAGCCCCGCGTCAGGCTCCTCTGCTGGGAGCCTGCTTCTTCCTCTCCCACTCCCCCTGCTTGTGTTCCCTCTCTCACTGGCTGTCTCTATCTCTGTCGAATAAATTAAAAAAAAAAAAAAGACTCCAGCTGGAAGGGACACCTGGGTGGTTCAGTCAGTTAAGCGTCTGCCTCCAGCTCAGGTCATGATCCCAGGGTCCTGGGATGGAGCCCCGCATCCAGTTCCTTGCTCAGCAGGGACCCTGCTTCTCCCTCTGCCTGCTGCTCCCCCTGCTTGTACTTGCGCTCTCTCTCTCTGACAAATAAATAAATAAAATTTAAAAAAAAAGACTCCAGCTGAGAAAGTCTGATCTATACTAAGATTTTCTTTCCAGTAATAGACTGTGCCTTCTCACCTTTCTAAAGGTAACAGGAACAGCTAAGGTTTTCTTTTTTTTTCTTTTTTTTTTTAAAGATTTTATTTTTAAGTAATCTCTACACCCAACGTGGGGCTTGAATTCACGACCCCAAGATTCACCACCCCAAGATCAAGAGTCATACATTCCACCGACTGAGCCCGCCAGGTGTCCCAACAGGCACAGCTAAGTTTGTACATAAAACCAGGTGACCTGATTGAGATCACATCAGCCACATGACTTCTGTCACCCAGTGCCCTGTCCTGACCATTCCCCAGATCATGAAGAACTCTGAAAACTCAGCCTTCAATGGCTATACAATACATACTTCGTTACATGGAAGAGCCAAAGTGCCTCCAACTATTTTCCTGCTGTTGGACATCCTGGCTGCCTCTTTTTTTTTTTTTTTTTAATTGAAGCAACCCCAACAGCAGCATGGAGTCTGGACCACTTAGCCTGCTATTGCAATGGCTCAGAATGAGATCCCAAATTAGATGGAGGTAGAAGGAATAGAACGGAATTGACCAAACCAGATGTGCAAGAAAAAAGACATTCGGGCCCTTTGAGATACACGGATGTCTGTTTTGCTCCACGCCCAAAAGCTTTTTCAAAATTAAGGTTTTTTTTTTTTTAAAGATTTATATATTTATTTTAGAGAGGCGGGGGAAGGGGCAGAGGGACAGGAGAGAATCTCCAGCATACTCCCCACTGAGTGGGGAGCCTGGCACAGGGCTTGATCCCAGAACCCTGAGATCATGACGTGAGCCAAAATCAAGAGTGGGCCACTTAACTGACTGAGCCGCCCAGGTGCCCACACCCCCTCAAAATTTAGTTTTATAACATAGTCCCTTAACCGAGTTTGAATTCTTTATAACATGCTTTCTTGAAACTTAGCAGAGTACTCTGGGTTCTGGGTGATCGTTTCTTCTCCGTTTTCCCCTTGAGCAAACTCTGACTCTCTGTAATTCTAGGTATTTGCTGTCAATGGCTCTGCACACTGCACGGAGCATAGGGAAGAGAGAGCTGAGGTCAGCTGACTCCTTGGGGGTCCTCTGCCCTGAGGACACGTAGCAGTTTGCACACCTCTGCTAGAAGTCAATGGCTGCTGGAAGCAAAGAGCTCCCATTTCCAGCAGAATTGTTCACATCACCAATTCAAGAAAAAAATGAGTTATCTTAAAATTGTATGATTTTTCTTACCAAGAGAGAATCTAAGTTTAGGTGTCTAGCTATGTTTTCCTGAAGAGAATACCTGCAGATCTAAGAGCAGAGAGGCAAGACTCTGGATTTTGGATGCGTGTATTTGGCTTTTTAAAAATAATACCAATGTTGTTTAATTCAAACTCAGAAATGCTGATTCCTAATATTTTGCAGAGAGAGAGATATAATCAAAGTAAAGATACTTTGCAAGAGCTCCACACGTGACAGTCACCATATCCCTGCTTTGGTTGCCTATGCAAGATTTTAAAATGTCTTCTTAACACCTTGCCAAGCAAATAACATAAGCCTCATAGTGAATTCAGAAATCTGCTTTGCTCTCTTTTGGGTGCATGCTTCAGTCAAAACAGATTGCTTTTTTCGAGCATTCTAGAGTTTGGTTGCCATCAGATTCTCACTTAGCTCTTCAGCCTTGAGACCCTTCCTCAAAGTAGCAGCCATTTGCTAAACAGGAAAAACAATTTTTTCAGATGCCCAGTTGCATATTTTTCTATGTTAATTGTATTGCCTTCCTTCCAGGAGAATTCGGGGGCGGGGGGGAAAGGATCATCCCTACTTTGAGGTATCAGAGACAACAGAGAGGTACCTCAATGGGTTGGATGAGGTCTAAAGAGATATACACCTCCGAGTCTATGGTTTTTCAAGTCACCTTCAAGTTGTTTTGGACATAGATTTCCTTTTTATTTTTTTTTAAAGATTTTATTTATTTATTCGACAGAGATAGAGACAGCCAGCGAGAGAGGGAACACAAGCAGGGGGAGTGGGAGAGGAAGAAGCAGGCTCATAGCGGAGGAGCCTGATGTGGGGCTTGATCCCATAACACCGGGATCACGCCCTGAGCCAAAAGCAGACGCTTAACTGCTGTGCCACCCAGGCACCCCTCAAATAAATAAATAATCTTTAAAAAAATTAAAAAATAAAAAGAGGGGCGCCTGGGTGGCACAGCGGTTAAGCGTCTGCCTTCGGCTCAGGGCGTGATCCCGGCGTTATGGGATCAAGCCCCACATCAGGCTCCTCCGCTATGAGCCTGCTTCTTCCTCTCCCACTCCCCCTGCTTGTGTTCCCTCTCTCGCTGGCTGTCTGTCTCTATCTCTGTCGAATAAATAAATTTAAAAAAAAAATAAAAAATTAAAAAAAAATAAATAAATAAAAAGAAATCAGAGATTCAGGGGAACTCGTTCTAGCCCTCCCTGTACTAGAACCCACAGGGTAATCTCCAGCTCATCTCATCAGCTCTCTGGGCCTCAGTTTCCTCTGTAGTGACATAAAGGACGTGGTCTAGATAAGTTCCTAAGTATTTATTTCTCTCCCATGTGGACATCTTTCTGGACTTAGGACTCAGGGTCAGTCAAGCAAAAGCGATTCTGAGCTGTTCAAAAAAACTCTCAGTTGGGTAAGAGAGAAGGACAGATATCTGCATCCAGCCCAAAGCACACGCAGTTCACCTGGCCGTGTGTTAAAGCCTATTCTAAAAATGGGCCTGGTGGGGTTTTAATGGGCAGCCATGTGTCACCCCCCTGTAGAGTGATCACGCCTTGGGCTCGAGCCCTGGATGGGGCTCCAAAGCTAAACATCCTAACAATCTTTAAAAATTAGGGACAAGAGCCCCCCCGGTGCTTTCAGATGTCACAGCAGCTAGCAAGGCCCCTTGGAAGTACACAAGAGACTCACGGCCTATGGTGTTCCCTTCTTTTTTTTTTTTTTTAAAGATTTTATTTATTCGACAGAGATAGAGACAGCCAGCGAGAGAGGGAACACAAGCAGGGGGAGTGGGAGAGGAAGAAGCAGGCTCATAGCAGAGGAGCCTGACGTGGGGGCTCGATCCCATAACGCCGGGATCACGCCCTGAGCTGAAGGCAGACGCTTAACCGCTGTGCCACCCAGGCGCCCCTATGGTGTTCCCTTCTGACCCTAGTAATTCCTGATTCCCCAACATCATCCTTCTCATAAGCAGTTGGAAGCATGGACTGGGCCATCTCATAACAGAAGCTATCATTTACCCAGAGCTGACTCGGCCAAGAACTTGCAGGGCTTAATTTTCACAGAATTAAGATGAATTCTTGAGCAGCCTGCTCGAGTCAGTACTATTATTATCTTCATAACAGAGATGAGAAAACTGAGTCCCTCATAGGCCTAGTAACTTGCTTACAGTCATCTGACTGATAAGTGGCAAGGCCGGAATTCCAAGCTAGGGAGCCCAATTCCAGAGTCCACCCTTCAAAAAATAACAAAAGCAAACAAACAAAAGATTTTATTTTGACGTAATTTCTAACTTCAAGTTGCAAGAATGGTGCAGAGAATTCCATATACCCTGTACTCAGATTCTCCAACTGTTAGCATTTTACCACAATTTGCTTTATTTTTCTCTTCGTATGTGTATACATATGTTTATATGTGTGGGTGATACATAATACATACATATATGATTTCTATAATCATTTTCTGAACCATTTGAGAGTAAATGGCACACATGAAGTTTCTTTACCCCTAAATACTTCTGCGTGTATTCCTTAAAAACAAGGACATTCTCATATAAACATGGTATAATTGTCACCGTACTGTCAATTAACATTGAAATGATACAATTAGATCTTCAGATCTCATTTAGATTCTGCCAATTCTTCCAATTATGTCTGTTACAGAAAAAAGTCTTACGGTTCAACATCAAACCTTTGATCACACATTGCATTCAGTTGTCACATCACTTTAATCTCTTAACCTGGAACATTCCTCAGTCTTTCTTTGTCTTTCCTAATCTTGCTGTGGTGGAAGAGCACAAGTCAGTTATTGTATATCACACCATTCAATTTGCTTCATCTGACGTTTCCTTGTGTCTAGATGCAGGTTACCCATTTTTGGCAAGAATACTGCACAAATGACGCGGTGTCCTCCTCTGGGCACCCTATCAAGAGGCACATAATGTCAGTTGGTTTCATTATTGGCGATGTTAAGTTTGCACACTTGGTTAAGGTGGCGTCTGCCACCTGTCTATATCCACCTTTGCAATGAATCTCATGCAGACAGAGCCCATACTCTTAACACTATGTGTAACTACCACTGGGCAACTGGCACTGTGGTCGCCATTGAAGATACGAAGAGCCTTGAAGGAATTCTCCTCACAGAGAGCTTACAATATTATTGGGAAGGGAAGTGGGTGACGTATTACTTCAACATCCATCCACAAATCGTTCTGTGAGCCCCGCAGACCATTAAAGTCAGAGGAATTGAGAGGCAGAAGTGACTTTTGAGGACTCGGGGCTCATTGAGGAGAAGAGGTGAGAAAGTTGCTCCAGCAAGGGAACTGGGAGGGAGGATGTCTCTGGCCATCACCAGGAGGTGGGAGGCGTCAGATTTAGACACTGATTTCAGAGGGCCAGAACAGGGTGTCATTTTCTCACAAAGGAGGATCCTGGCAGCCATTCTGAAGGGCTGCTTGCAGGGCAGATCAGCTGGACCCCCCCAAAAAAAAATGAAATTCGAGACCTCCTGGGAGTCAGAAGGGGTGGCCAGATGCAGGGGTAAGGTGGCTGACCCAGAGCAGCTCCGGAAAATCTGGCTGAGTAACGCCCTTGCTCCTGGCCTCCCATTTCACCAAGTCTTTTTTTTTTTTTTAAGATTTTATTTATTTATTTATTTAAGAGAGAGAGTGAGCAAGGGAAAGAGAGAGCACAAGTCTGGGGGAGGAGCAGACTCCCCACTGAGCAGGGAGCCCCATGTGGGGCTCGATCCCAGGACCCCGGCATCATGATCTGAGCCAAAGGCAGATGTTTACGTAACCCACTGAACCCCCCAGAAGCCCCCCATTTCACCAAGTCTTAACAGCACATACATGGTGGCATACATGTTCTCGGGACATGTTCGTGGTATTTCCAGTGCCAAGCCAAGGACATTCATCCAGAGCAGAGGTTCTCTGTGGAGGAATAATGTGAGGTAAGGAGGGGACAGATGGGGATTGATTGGGAGACCCTTAGGTGCTCCATTTAGGAATTATTTGCACCACCTTAGCATAGGGACTCTATCCTATGTCCACACAACAAAGTAATGTAATAAGAGGTAAAAATTCTGTCTCTCATTTCACTGGCTCCTCCTAAACTCAAACTAGAATCTTTTCAGAACACAGTTTTCACCTGCTTCTGTAGTAAGAACGGGCTCTGGCACTTCTCTGAAGTGCCCTTTGCCTCTAATCTGGCTCAAAATTAAAGTGCCCTAATTAAATGGAGACCTCATTATATTTTCCTGTAATCTACGGTGCAATCGTAACGCAGTGATTACCTTGAACTATTACTGCACATACTTCCACCCACTTATTATTATATGTCTCTGTACTTTAATTATGTTTCAATGAATATAATTCCATACCCTTCAATACTTAAATAATATTCACTTTAAATATAACTGCGTGCCTATAATTCTTCGTAAGTGCGAGTGCTCGCATGGCAAATAACAAAAATTACTACCTCTCTGGAGGCTGAAAGAAACTAAACCATTCCTGAAAGAAATCAGTTGGCATGTTAATAGAATTTTAAAACATTGAAATTTGTTACTAATTTATTTTTTCAAAAACATATTTTAAAAGGGTGATTTTTGTATCCTTAACGACAACAACAAAATCTTTGGAACGAAGCAGGAATTCTCTAGAGGCTTTTGTTGCTTACTAACTGCTTCACCAGGGACTTTGTTCCCATAGGGAATTGATTTAAAAAAAAATAAAACTTTGCACTGATTTTATACATATATGTGTATATATACAAAAATTTTCCCCAAGCGTTGGCTCTGGAGGAAACTCCCTAGAGAGTTTGATAGGTCAAAGGTGAAATCTCAGAATCAATAACCAGGTAACTGGCACGAAGGCCTTTTATCTGCTCTAGTCATCTGCACATGCCTTCTTATTACCCAGAGAAAAAGAGGGACGTTAGTGCTTATATTGTTTCTGGTGTGCTGTCTTAGAAAACCATATACTCCTGGAGCGCCTGGGTGGTGCAGTCGTTAAGCGTCTGCCTTTGGCTCAGGGTGTGATCCTGGCGTTCTGCGATCGAGCCCCACATCAGGCTCCTCTGCTAGGAGCCTGCTTCTTCCTCTCCCACTCCCCCTGCTTGTGTTCCCTCTGTCGCTGGCTGTCTTTCTCTTTGTCAAATAAATAAATAAATAAATAAAATCTTAAAAAAAAAAAAAGAAAAGAAAACCATGTACTCCTTTCTTTCTGCCAGGATCTGTCTAAAAGGATATTTTGTCTTTGGAGAATTTTTTACATTGTGTTGTGCTGACTAGTATGGCTACAACAGCTATATGCTTTGGCTGGTATTTACTTCAAACATATGGCCAACAATAACTTGGAGTGAAAAGTAATCATTGGTGATAAATTAATTCATGACCTCATGCCATGGGACGACACTCCCAAAGAACTAGAGAAATGGTAATCTGCCCTTCCTTTCTAGTCCCTGATTTAAAAATATAGTGTGTGAGCGATAGACCTCAGCAATAAGTTTGTTAAGAGGAGAGAGAACTAAAACAGAATGCTGTTTTGACCATCTTTGACAAGGAGTAAACACAGAGCATGTTTCATAAACCTTCTGGCTGGGTAAATCCTTCAAGTTCAATCTTGGTCCCCCATTGTGAGCTATTCCAAACTCATTGTCCAGGAAGAGTGCTCTGCCATTATCACTGCTGGAAAGAATCAATGTTATTAAAATCACAATTCTTCCTGAAAAAACGTGTCTGCTACGTTGGCCACTCAACAAGTCCACGGAAAAGGTGAAGCCATTATATAAATTGGTTACTAAAGCTTTATCTCAAAAGGAGGGACATAAAAAGGGCAAAAGGGATACCAAACTGGATGGTGATGTAGGAAGCAAAGATTGCATTTTTTCTTTTTTACCCTTTGTGCTGAACCAGAAATTGTCAATCTGTGTTCCCTCGTGGGTGCATTTGGCATGATAATGACTAAATGAACTCAATCAAATACTCCAAACTTTAATGCATGTTATATTTGAAAAGAAAGAAGATAAGTGTAGCCCATCCTGAGGCAGTGAGTCGTTCACCCAGATACTGTGCTGGGTGTGGTTAGGAGAAACAAAAAGAGAAATTGGGTTTCATCAAAATTTAAAACATTTGTGTTTCTGGAGGATGCCATCAGAAGGTGGAAAGACAACACACAGGAAGGGAAAAATATTTGCAAATAGTATATCTGATAAGAGACTTGTATCTAGACTATATAAAGAGCTCTGTACTTCAGTAATAAAAAGACAAACCAATTATAAAAGGGCAAAAGATCTGAACAGACATTTCTCTAAGGAAGATATACAAATGGCCAATAACCACATGAAGAGACAATTTCACTCCCAGGTATATGCTCAAGTGAAATGAAAACTTGTATGCAAAGGTTCATAGCAGCATTATTCATAATAGCCAAAAGTGACCCCAATGTTCATTCACTGATGAATGGATAAATGAAAGTAGTATATCTATACAATGGAATATTATTCGGTCATGTAAAGGAATGGGGCACTGACACATCCTACAACATGGACCAATCTGAAAAGTTTATGCTAAATGAAAGAAGATGGTCACAAAAAAAACACATATTATATGATTTCATTTATATGAAATATGCACAACAGGCAAATCCAGAAAGACAGAAAGCAGATGAGTGGTTTCTTAGGGCTAGACGGGGGTAATTACATAGGGGGTGACAGCTAAAGGGTGCAGAATTTCTTTTCGAGGTGATGAAAATGTTCTAGAATTGTTTGTGGTGATGGTTGCACTTATCTGTGAATATACTAAAAACCATTGAATTGTATGCTTTATTTTTATTTGTTTTTTTTTAAGTAGGCTCTATGCCCAAAGTGGGACTTGAACTCATGACCCCTGAGATCAAAAGTTGCATGCACTACCGACTAAGCCACCCAGGTGCCTCTGCCATTGATTTTTTAACAGCTTCATTGAGATATAATTCTTTTACTATATAATTCACACATTTAAATCAGGGGCACCTGGCTGGCTCAGTCGGTAGAGCATCTGACTCTTGGTTTTGACTCAGGTCATGATCTCAAGGTCCTGAGATCGAGCCCTGCATCAGGCTCCATGCTCAGCAGGTAGTCTGCTTGAGATTCTCTCTCCCTCTCTCTCTGCCCTACTCCCCCCCCACCCGCTTGTGTGTGTGCGCGTGCTCTCTCTCTCTCTCTTTCTCTAAAATAAATCAATAAATCTTTAAAAAAATAAAGTAAGGAAAACAAAAAAATCAGTGGCAAATGTGATGGTACTTCAGGAGAATTGGATGATCTGAATAACGCATAAATTCTGTTCATCATGATAAGCAGCAACACACAGAAACCCTGAAATTAATTGGTCTGAGTGTGTTCTGAGAACACAATTAGTTAATTAGTTATATTATGTATGTATTCACCAAACTTTCCTTGAACTTGTAATTTTCCTTAAAGCCCTCGCTTTTGGTGGTGGGGACACACAGACAGGATTCACGATATTCCTTGTCTAGCAGGGTGACCAGACATATAAATAACTTCCATGCGGTCCAATAACATGACCTCAGAATTCGTTAATGAGGCCCGATAAAAGTCACCCTCTGAGTGAAAATTACCATAAAATAAATGAGCTCAGCCATTTATAGGAGCCACCCTACCTAACAGATGGTTTATAAATGTGCTTTTGACAGAGATACTTGGAAACCACCAAAGTCAGATGCGCTAAACAGGACCAGGTCTGTAAGCCTGGGGCGGTGGGGGGTGGGGGGTGGGGTCATGTCCCTGAGACAAGCTCTGTGTTCTCCGCAAGCCTCTGCTCTCATCAGGAGACCGTATCCATGAGAATTAGTCTGACTACACTCCTCACCCCCAGCTTTGGCCTCTGATCTACTTAGGGGCTTTCTCTTGTCTTCCTTCCTGTTGTCGTTTCCTATCTCTCAGCCTCAATACCTGATTTGGTCACACTTGCAACATCCCTTGTGTCTGTTGAAGTTGAAGTAGGCTTCAGCATCTAAAGCAGATCTTTCAGGATCTCCCCCCTGCCCCCAGCCCAGGTCCTGTCTCAACACTAACAGGAACCTGAGCAAGACCAGGAGGTGCTGTTAGGGGATATTCTGCGTGGAATATAGAAACAAAGAGAGCAAAAGGACAAACCTGCCTGTGGATCTCCAGGATGGTCAGAAGGTGAACTCTCTGACTCTCTGGCCCATGTGTTCTGGAACTTTTGGCAGACGCAGCTCCAGAAGAGAAAGGGCTCTGTCAGGGGGACAGTAGCTTTGTGACACCAACGATTTAAACCATTTGATTTCTCGTGGTCTGATTCCCATGCTCACCCAATATTCTTCCAGTGGTAGAGTCACTTGGTCTCTCGGGTACCCATTTCTACAAGGAAAAACAGGTGCTGGCCAACTCACATATGTAGTCCTATTTGCTGATCTTCTATTTCTCACTGTAATTTAATAAGCTGATATTGTGGTCTCCAGTAAGCTAGCAGTCTCCTGAATCTAATTGTGTCTGGGTTTGGAGCTGAACTCCAGTGTCCCAGCCTCCAAAGTGAATCCCATTACCCATGAGGCGCTGCTGGAAAGAATCACCAGGCTGTTTCTCTCAAGTTTCTATTAAATGCAACCACTGTTTTTAAAAAAATAAATAAATAAATAAATATAAATAAAATAAAATAAAATAAAATAAAATAAAATAAAATAAAATAAATGCAACCACTGTAACTCAATGAGAGACACAGTGTAGAAGCATTAGAAACTAAATGCCAGGGAGGCCTGGACTCAGAGGGACTGATATATCTTGGGTGGAACGGAAGTGGGAGCTGACGAAGACCTGGCAAAGGAAGTATTTGAACCTTCAAAGAATTGTTATTTGGTGTAAGACTTTGAGGATCGCTTTTCTAATTAGAACAGTAATGCATGTTCAATGTCGGACATTTGAAAAATACAGAAAAGCATAAATAGGAGAAACTATAAAAGATGATTAAAATGTAGACAGATGAAGAAGCCAGAAAGAAACTTCTACAAGACACTCTTTCCAGAAGTTTTATGATCAATTTTTCTAGTATTGGCTACACATAGTCATTCAATCCCAGAGCAAAAACTCACTGACATATTAGAGTGGGCTGAATTCAAATAGAGGTGAAAACCCGAAGTTCGGCTTTTGGGGGATTCTAAACTTCAAGTTTCTACCTTTTATTTAACTTTTTCTCAATGTTGAGCCCAGAGACCCACCTGCATCAGAGCCATCTGGGGCAACTGGTAGGAAAGTGCAGATTCCTGGGCCCCACTGAAGACCTACGGAATGAGAATCTCTGGGGTGGGGCCAATAA
The DNA here is from genome assembly GCF_002007445.2 of Ailuropoda melanoleuca. Lineage (NCBI taxonomy): Eukaryota > Metazoa > Chordata > Mammalia > Carnivora > Ursidae > Ailuropoda > Ailuropoda melanoleuca. The sequence continues at coordinate 38,231,941 of NC_048238.1, forward strand.
TCTGCGTTTTAACACACTCCTTAGGTTACTCTTATCTGCACCAGAGTTTGGGAACCACTTTTAACAAACTCACTGGGGTGATGAAAATGGTGATTTGGTGATGTGAATGTGGGTATTTTTTTTTTTTTTAAGATTTATTCATTTGAGAGAGAGAGAGAGAGAGAGAGCACACAGGGCAGGGGAGAGGGAGGGGGAGAGAACCAGACTCCCTGCTGAGCACAGAGCCTGACGAGGGGCTCCATTGCACGACCCTGAGATCATGACCTGAACCGAAATCAAGAGTGGGAGGCTTAACGGACTGAGCCACCCAGGCGCCCTGAATGTGGATACTTTAAGACACATCTGAAGAAATTGGAACCCTTGCATACTGCTGGTGGAAATGTAAAATAGTCCAACATTCTGGGAAACAATATGGGGTTCCTCAAAAATGTCAACATGGAATTACCATATGATCTAGCAATTCCACTTCTGGGGAGATACCCAAAGGAATTGAAAGCAAGAACTCAGAGAGATTTTGCTACACCCATGTTCAGAGCAGCATTATTCTACCAAATAGGTAGAAGCAACCCAAGCGTTTTGTCAACAGATGAATGGATAAACAAAATGTAGAGTACACACACAATGGACTATTATTGGGCCTTGAAAAGCAGTGAAATTCTGACCCGTGTTACAACATGTTACAGACCCTAAAGGCATGATGCTAAGTGAAAGAATTCAGTGACAAAAGGACAGTAACTCGAAGATTCCACTTATACGGGGTACCTAGAGTAGTCACATTCCTAGAGACAGAAAACAAAATGGCGGTTGCCAGAGACTGTGGGGGAGACAGGGAACGGAGAGTTGGTGTTTAATAGGTATGGAACTTGGGGATGTTACAGAACTGTACGCTTAAAAAAGTGGCTGAAACGATACATTTTATGTTATGAATATTTTACCCCAATTAAACACATGTGCACACACACACACACACACACACAGACACACACACACCCCCGAGACCAGTGATTCCTTTACTCTGGCTGAAGTGAAAATCAAGAAGGCTTTCACCAGAGGGCAACCACTACAGCGTGGGCCAAGTTCAAGCCCAACTGCGGAAGGTCTTAACCATCTCACAAAATATCCAGCCTTACCAGAAGACAAGGGCTTCCGATTTGCTTCGGGGTGTGATTTGAAGTGCCCATTTAGGGCCACAAAAAGTAGCCAGTGTCCCTGACTGGCCCAGCAGGATGAGGAATTACGGCCCTGAGCTCAAAGCAGAAACAAAAGCCAACAAAAGAATGTTTTTTTTCCCCTGGGGTTTGGAAACGTTAGTTAACAGCTACATAAGGCTGTAATTACTTATGTCTCCTGCTAAAAAGCCCTGGATTTAGAAAGCCGGTGTTGTTCTCAGGGCAGTGTTGGTTGCTGCCAATCTATATTTTCCCTCTTCTTTACTGTCGGGAAACTGACCAATTTTACTACATAAAAGGGGCAGATTCAAGTGGCTTGCAAGCTATTTAGAGCAATTTTTTGACAAGTACAGGCTGCTTTAGCAAAAAGCTTTGGAAGGCTGGAGGCAGCCATTGGTGCATTTCTAAACTCAATAAGCCATAATACAATCTCACTAATACGATTTTTAGAAAATACCTGAGCTAGGGATTTCTCGAACTTGAGACTTCTTTTTTCAAACGCAAACCCTGAACGCGTGACAGCATCATGGCAGACCTCGAACAAAGTGAGATGAAGCTATTTTGGTTTTGTGTTTAAAACCTGCCCTTATTTTCAGGTGCAAGGGTCCCTCCAAATGTGCTGAGCCACATTCCCCTCCGATCCGCCGATCGGCCGGCCCTGGGCTGACCAACTCCCAGAGGCTCTGTTGCCACATTGCTAACTGTTCAGGGGATGAACAGTAGAAACGGACTACAGGGCACATGTCAGTGAGGACGCTGGTTAAATGTGTTAGAGTTGCAGGGCAAGTGACCGAAAGGGAGCACAGCAAAACGTTCACAGGGCTTCTCTCTCTCCATCTGAGGCTTGTGAGTGAGGTTTGTGTAGGTGCCTGTATACTTTTAATTCTGTTCTGCGTTTTCTAGATGTTCTACAATAAGCATATCATTCTTTTAGAACCAAATACAAATGAAGACATGTTATTTAAAACAAAAAGAAAACGAGTCTGCCTCCGGATCTGTTGTCTTTGGGGTCAGTGTCTTTCTGCTATCTGGCCACCCCTTACCTTAGAACATTCTCGTTCCTGGACTTCTGTCCCTCGTCTGCAGTCCCGGATTCTGACCTGTGATGCTCTGTATGTGCCTTTCCTGCTCTGAGCTCTCGGAGCCCCTGCCATCCCCGCTCCCAGCCACGGGTGGCACACGTCCTTGGCCCTGACGGTGGTGGCTCATGGCCTTGCCCGCCCCAGATTCACTTTCTCCGGCCGCTGCTGTCGCTCAGCACGAATGCATGACCAGAAGCAAAGGTTTGGGTTTTTTCTTTTACAGACGTGTCCTTGAATTGTCAGCGTGTTGGTCTGCTCGGGCTGCCGGAACAAATTGACGCAGCCTGGGTCACTTACACAAAAGACATTTTTTTCTTTATAGTTCTGGAAGCTAGAAGCCTAAAATCAAGGTGTCTGTGGAGTTTGGTTGCCTCGGAGGCCTCTCTCCTTGGCCTACAGACTGCTGCCTTATCTCTGGCTCCTGACATGGCCTTTCCTCTGTGCTGGGCCCCTGGTGTCTCTCCTTCTTATAAGGACCCCGGTCATGTTGGCTCGGAGGCCATCCTAACCACCTCATTTTAACTTCATTACCTCTTTCAAGTGTCTCCAGGTCACAGTCACATTCTGAGGTACTGGGAGTCAGGGTTTCAACACAAGAATTTGGAGAAGACGCGGTTCAATCCATAATAGGGTTCACAGCTATGAACAAAATTCATTCGAGGCAGTTTGTGCAGGAATGGCATTTATAAAAAGGAGAGTAAGTAGCTCACAGAATCTCCTGGAAGACTGGAGAATCTGGCAGACATCCTCCGCAACCCAGACAAGACCCCAGCCACCTCTCAGGACTGTTCCTATGGAGACCCTGCAGCCACCACCAATAAGGCCAGAAAGTCCCCACTAGGATTTGGCTTTTGGACAGAAATTCACTTCTGTTGTTATGTCTGGTCATGAAGAGCCTGGATCACAGGTTTGTGCCTTAGCTATAAGGCAAGCTGGGAAAGTGAGCCACTGTCTTCTGCCTTGGGAGAGGCAGAAGTAAAGAGCCAAGAGGGAGGAAATTCTTAAGTATAGGAAGGAATTGAAAAGGGACTTGGAGCCAGAAGCAAGAAAAATACCCATTACACTGCAGATAAAGATATTTAAGAGCATGGAGACTTGCATTCTCGAATGGATCCCCCTCACTCTTTTACAGCCTGAGGTCAATTTTCTTTTTTGTTTGATTTTTACACAGTTCTATCTAATTATGGAAGCAATACACGCTCAATGGAAGACAATTTGAAAACTCAGAAGAATACAAAGAAAAGGATCTTATTTTTCTAATTTTTTAAAGATTCATTTACTTGAGAGAGAGAGCACAAGCATGGTGGGGGGGGAGCAAGGAAGAGGGAGAAGGACAATCTCAAGCAGACTCCCCATTTAGCATGAAGCCCAATGTTGGGCTTGATCTCATGACCCTGAGGTCATGGCCTGAGCTGAAATCAAGAGTCAGATGCTTAACCGACTGAGCCACCCAGGTGCCCCAAAGAGAAGAATTTTAAATACTTATAATCTTATCACCCAGAGATCAACTCCGTTGCCATTTTGGTATGTGGCCTCACATTCTTTTTTATATGTATATGTACAATAAAAACTTTAATATGCATGTTATTCTGTAGTCTCCTGCTTTTACTTACCAATATGTCATAAATGCTGGGTTTTCTGAGTCAATTTCCCCCCAAGATAACTTTACACTATTAAGAGGCCTAATAGCCTTTAATTTAGCCTATATCAAAATTTGAAATTTTTTCACTGGGAAATGCTAATTTTTATATGTATCTTTCCTCGAGTTGTCCTTTCTGGGGAAAAAATATAATAATAACAAAACCAAAGAATATCTTGAATTTTTCTTTTCTTAAAGTGAAGATCTTCCTGTGACCTTATTTATAAGGTCATTCCAGCCAGTGGTGATTGGCTGTTATTGGATTCACCCAAATTAAAATGTTTGTGAACATTTGTAGCTATTAAGATCTTATCGTATCTTTTAACACTTTAATAACTGATGGATACAAGTAATGTTTGCATTTTTTTNCCAGCCAGTGGTGATTGGCTGTTATTGGATTCACCCAAATTAAAATGTTTGTGAACATTTGTAGCTATTAAGGTCTTATCGTATCTTTTAACACTTTAATAACTGATGGATACAAGTAATGTTTGCATTTTTTTAAAAGTCCTTATGTAATTTATTTTTTTAAAGATTTTATTTATTTATTTGAGAAAGAGAGTGAGAGAGAGAGTGTGTGCAAGAGTGTGGGGAGGGACAGAGGGAGAAGGAAGCTCCCTACTGAGCAGGGACTCCACCCGCCCCTATGCGGGGCTCCATCCCAGGACCCTGGGATCATGACCTGAGCCAAAGGCACACACTTAAACGACTGAGCCACCCAGGCGCCCAAGTAATATTTGTATTCACCAGAGAATTAACCTCATTTAGAGTCTCCTTGTCACATCTTACACCCACGGATGATTTACTGTTCCCATTTCGTTTGTGAAGAGGACACTGAGGGACCCAAGAAGGCACAAAGATCTTTCCCAGAAGGTCTGCCACTCTTTTTGGGTCTGGGGCAAGCTCTGGGATGAGAGTTCCATAAATTCATCCCTGCATTCACCCCAAAGTTCCTGATGAACTGATCCATATTAGAACAATATCTGTGCTTTCAGTTGTTCATCTCCAAGACTCCTGTATTCCCCAGTGAAACAAAAAGTCAGGCACCATGCTTTATAGAGGTACTATGTACTTATTCAAGAAAGTTACTGATAGCTGTGTTTGAAAATCCCAAATTCATGATAAACCTTCAGTCTTGTCTCCCCTGCCCCCCCCCCACAGCCTGTAGTAGGCCAAATAATGGCCCTCTAAAGATGCCCTGCCCTAACCCTTGGGACCTATAAATGTGTTACCTTACATGGCCAAAGGAATTTTGCAGATGTGATTAAGGTTATGGATCTTAAGATAGGACAATTATCCTAGATTATCCAAGTAGGCCCAATCTAATCTCTGAGTCCTTAAAAGCAAAGAACTTTCTCGGACCAGAAGCAGAGGAGAGATGTGGCAGAAAGAAAAGTCAGAGATTTGAAGCATGAGAAAGACTCAGTCAGCCTTTGTTGGAGGGGGCCACATGAAAGCATGAAAAGGAATGTGGGCAGCCTTTAGGAGCCAAGACCAACCAGCCCCTGACTGACAGCCAACAAGAAAACAAGGACCTGAGTCCTATAATCACAAGGGACTAAATTCAGCCAACAGTCTGAATGTGTTTGGAGGTAGTCTTACCCAGAACCTCCAACACCTTGATTTTGGCATCCTAGGGCCCAAGGCAGAAGATCCAATTGAGCCATGCTGTATTCAGACTTCTGAATTACAGAACTGTGAACTCATGAATGGATTTTGTTTTAAAGCACAAATCATGGTAACCTGCTATGGCAACAATGGAAACTAATTTGTGACCTGAAAGGAAAATCTACCCTTGAGAAGTAAGATCCATTTTAAAGGCTTAGTTATTAGGGGTGCCAGGGTGGCTCAGTCAGTTAAGCACCTGCCTTCGTCTCACGTCAATCTCCGGGTCCTGGGATCGAGCCTCACGTCGGGCTCCCAGCTCGGTGGGGAGTCTGTTTCTCCCACTGCCTCTCCCCCTGCTTGTGCTTTCTCTGTCTCTGTCTCTCTCAAATGAATAAATAGAATCTTAAAAAAAAAAAAAAAAGCTTAGTTATTAGGTTAAAAATAGAACTTTCTGTAACCCAGGAATATTGACATATGAATTATGATAACATCATAATTAGTTCAGAAAACTTCAAAATCAAACATTGCATTACCGCAGACCAGCTAAAATGGTACTCAACGCTATGTAAATTTCCTCCTTTCTCTCGGGAGCATTCCTTCAGAGGGTTGTGGATGTTTCGCATTTAACATTTATCATGTTGAAAGAAGAAAAGAGGATCGATTGTCTTGGAAAAGTTAAAACAGATTCTAATTCAAGGATTCTATTTACTGTCATCTTTGTATGTGGAGGGGAGGAGAATTTGTAAAGCTATTTTAAAATCATACTGATAGGTCAGTCCTGAAACACAGAGAAGCTTAAGATTCCAATCTCATGATCCAAGGTGGCAGTTTTCCTACTCCCCATTCCAACAAAGTTAGAGCCTATTGAAATGCAGCTCGAGCCAGGCAGAAATGAGGAGACAGAGTTGTTAAAAAGGGTTCCCAGGAATGAGAAGCAGCCACAGATTTGCAGGCAGCCAATTTCAGGGGTCAATACATTGACCGTGTCTATCTTTTTAAATCACTATATTCTGCTTCAGGCTTTGATGTAGTCAGAGAAAAGAAGCCACAAAGAAATACATCAGGGGCCCCCTAATGATGAGCAGCGCGGGCTGCGGGTGTCCTGAGCCCACAGAGATGCTTCCCTGTTATTAGTAATAATTGCTTATCTTTATTGGATGATTACCTGATGTGCGTGAGATCATCTAGGGAATAAAATTTTTTTCAACACTGACACATAGAAGCATATTCCTCCAATCCGTGCTGTTTTTAAGATGGTCCATGTGTCCATATTGTGGCCAAATGCATGTTTGCTTTGGTTTTTAAGATTTCTTAGGTAGGGACACCTGGATGCCTCGCTCAGTTCAGCATCTGCCTTTGGTTCAGATCACGATCCCAGGGTCCTGGGATTGAGTCCTGCATTGGGCTCCCTGCTCAGTGGGAAGCCTGCTTCTCCCCCTGCTTGTGCATGCTCTCTCTCTCTCTCTGACAAATAAATAAGATCTTAAAAAAAAAAAATTTTCTTAGGTGGCCACTAAGAAAGATGCATTTAATTATTTTATTTAAATGTTTATTGCAAAATATAAATGTTTGATATACCCAGTCCCAGGTGCCATATTAGAATAAGCATGTAAAATATAGGTGCAATTGAAATAGACTTATATTTATATTATCTACAACTCGAACCATACCCAATGGGACCAAGACCAGACACAAAGTTGGAACATATTAACTAGATCGTTTATTTAAAGTGTTAAGATGGAGCGCCTGGGTGGCACAATGGGTTAAGCACCCAACTCTTGGTTTCGGCTCAGGGTGGCGAGATTGAGCCCCCGATGAGCGTGCAGAGACTGCTTGAGGTTCTCTCTCCTCCCTCTGCCCCTCCCGCTTGAGCTCTCTCTCTGTCTCTAAAATAAATAAATAAATCTTTAAAAAAAAATAAAAAGTGTTAAGGCAAATAATCATATAACGCGATTCTGTCTTATTAAGATTGTGTGCAACAGCCAAATCGATAATCAGATTTCTAAATTTTATTCGAATAGTAGAGTTACCTTCATTGTTTCTGTACCAGATTTAGAACTCTGCACCAATTTCAATCTGTACTATTACCCTTAGCCATTATAAAACATTAAGAAGCAGCTTCAAAAACATTGCACGTTGAAGGAAAAATAGTAATTTTACTGTGGAGAAGCACGGAGGCTACTTCCTTAACCAGGTGGTACAAGTTAGCATCATCAATAATGGGACAAACTGACCTCTTGGTCTGGTGCACTGAGAGGAACACATCACCACTTCTCCGAGATTGCTGGCAAATAGGCACAACCCGAATCTGAGTGTCAATAAATAAAGAAACCTAAATTGAGGGATAGTCTACTAAACAACTGGCTTGTACGATTTTTAAAATGTTAATATCATGAAAGACAGGAAAAACAGAGAAATTGTTCCAGATTTTAAAAGCCTAAAGAGGATATGACTGATAAGTGAGTAATATGATCCTGGATTGGATTCTGGATCAAAGGGGAGAAAATTTGCTATAGAAGACATTATTGGGGGGCACCTGGGGGGTACAGGTGGTTAAGTGACCGACTCTTGGTTTCTGCTTAGGTCCTGATCTCGAGGTTGTGAGATCAAGCCCTGCATCTGGCTCCGTGCTGAGGGCAGTCTGCTTAAATTTCTCTCTCTCTCTGCCCCTCCTCCCATCTCCCTCCCTCCCTCTCTATCTCGGCCTCTGTCTCTGTCTCTGTCTCTCTCAAATAAATCTTAAAAAAAAAAAAGGACATTGGGGTACCTTGGTGGCTCAGTTGGTTATGCATCTGCCTTCAGCTCAGGTCATGATCCCAGGGTCCTGGGATTGAGCCCCACATCAGGCTCCCTGCTCAGTGGGGAGCCTGCTTCTCCCTCTCCCTCTGCCTGCCACTCCCCCTGCTTGTGCTTTATCTCCCTCTCTGTCAAATAAATAAATAAAATCTTTAAAAAAAAAACAAGTAAAAAAATGAAATTTTAAAAAAGACATTATTGGGGGGTGGCTGGGTGGCTCAGTCGTTAAGCATCTGCCTTTGGCTCAGGGCGTGATCCTGGAGTTCTGGGATCGAGCCCCACATCGGGCTCTTCCCCTGGGAGCCTGCTACTTTCTCTCCCACTCCCCCTGCTTGTGTTCCCTCTCTCACTGGCTGTCTCTCTCTGTCAAATGAATAAATAAAATCTTTAAAAAAAATAAAAAAATAAAAAATAAAAAAACATTATTGGAACAACTGGCAAGATTTGAATATGGACGGTATCGTAGATCATATTATTATTTCAATGTTGTATTTTCTGAATTTGGTCATTTTACTATGGTTATGAAAGGGAATGTCCCTGTTCTTAAGAAATACATGTTGAGGGGCGCTTGGATGGCTCAGTCGGTTAAGTGTCTGCCTTCGGCTCAGGTCACGATCTCAGGGTCCAGGGATCAAGCCCTTGTTGGGCTCCCTGCTCAGCAAGGACTCTGCTTCTCCCTCTCCCTCTGCCTCTCCCCTCTGCTTGTTCTCTCTCTCAAATAAATAAATAAAATCTTAAAAAAAAAAAGAAAAGATATACACATTGAAATATTTAGGGGCTAAAAGGACATAAGTCTGCAATTTACTCTCAAATGACTTAGAAAACTAATAAAATAACAACAGCAATAAAATATATAGAGAATAACAATAATATAGATTATATATAATTAGTTATAATTATTTTAAATATCTGTATTATATATGTACATTTAATATAAATATATTTATTTATGTATTTTTATATATAATTATAATGAATTATTATTATATGTATTATATAGAGAGAGACTCAGAGAGAGAGAGAGCAATAAAGTGATAAAGCAAGTTTTGCAAAATGTTAACAACTGGTAAATCTGGATGAAGGATATACCTGAGAACCTGAGATCTTTATACTATTTTTTTTTAAAGATTTTATTTATTTTTTCGACAGAGATAGAGACAGCCAGCAAGAGAGGAAACACAAGCAGGGGGAGTGGGAGAGGAAGAAGCAGGCTCNGGTGGAAAAGCCTGACGTGGGGCTCCGATCCCATAACGCCGGGATCACGCCCTGAGCCGAAGGCAGACACTTAACCGCTGTGCCACCCAGGTGCCCCTATACTATTTCTCAATGAAATTCATCTGTAAGCTTAAATTATTTCAAAGTAAAAAGTTCAAATTAAATACAATAATAAATAAACACTAAAAACATATTCCAACTGTGACAATTCTGGGACTCTAACTATATACCCTACCCGGAAGCAGGCAAATGTTAATTCAACTCAATTAAACTCTGTAAGCCTTTTGGTTAAATTCATTCATAAATATCTCACCCCAAGTTAACATTAATTCCTTATCAATGTCCTCCTTGTTTTCTCACCAACAAATATTATGCAAAGGGATGTTGCTAGAAGGAAACACCGCATGGAGCTGAACCCCTGACCTTCTGAGAGATTTGCGCTTCCTCAAAGCAACCCCGAGGGACTGAAATAGGCAAGCAGGATTAAAATGCACCCATTAACCGAGCTGTTTACACCCCAATTTCAGTGCTACTCTTGAGTGGAACTGACCTAGAAACAAGATGCATTCATGGAGACATCACTGGCAACTCCTCCGGAAATTAACTTATACCAAACTTTCCATTAAGAAACTGAGGTGACTTGGGGCGCCTGGGTGGCTCAGTCGTTAAGCATCTGCCTTCAGCTCAGGGTGTGACCCCAGGGTCCTGGGATCGAGCCCCACATCAGGCTCCTCTGCTATGAGCCTGCTTCTTCCTCTGCCACTCCCCCTGCTTGTGTTCCCTCTCTCGCTGGCTGTCTCTGTCAAATAAATAAATAAAATCTTTAAAAAAAAAAAAAAAAGAAAAGAAACTGAGGTGACTCAATTCTCTTTTTTCCACTACCGTTTTACTATTGCAGAAATATGACAATGTTAGCACTGGAAAATTAAATTCTGCTTATTTAGATAAGAGGAAAGGTAATGCCGTTTCATTTTTAAACAAGTCTTCTTTTAATAGTATATTTTAAAATAGTTTCTCCCTCAAAAAGGAAAATACGATATATACATTTATACAATTTTGAATAGAATTTTCTATTACAAAACCTGTATCTCAGCTATTGTCAGTGAATGTGCACAGTTTAGATAGCTTATTTTAGGTTGAAAAATCGAGCGCATCAGAAAAATACATTACGCCTCAAGACTTTAATTTTCCCTCAACTTATTTAAGACAGATACAGCTAGCTCATAAAAACACAAAGAATGAAGGTATAGAAAAGAATCCTAGCCTTTCTCACTGCCTAGTGCCCACACACCCATGATCCTCCAAGGGACGAGTTATAATTGCTCCCTAGGATGGAGAAAGAAGACACACAGAATCCCCCTCTGATTGTGTAATCAGATTGCTAATCACCAAGATAATGATAATCACAGTACAAAACTACAAAATCCAGGGACCATAAGCAAATGAGTCAGCAGCAATTACTTAACAGCCTGAAAACCAGCTGGGTGGGGGAAATTCTTTAGGGCCTCTTGAGTCTACAGGGCATTGGGCTCTCTTTAAAGCATTTTTTTCAAATACTTTAATTTTGTCTAAATTTTTTTTTTAAGATTTTATTTATATATTTGACAGAGAGAGACAGCCAGCGAGAGAGGGAACACAAGCAGGGGGAGTGGGAGAGGAAGAAGCAGGCTCCTAGCGGAGGAGCCTGATGTGGGGCTCCATCCCAGAACTCCGGGATCACGCCCTGAGCAGAAGACAAACGCTTAACGACTGTGCCACCCAGGCGCCCCTGTCTAAATTTTTTTTATTTAAGTCATCTCTACACCCAACACGGAGCTCAAACTCATGACTCTGCAATAAAGTTGCATGCTCTTCCAACTGAGCCAGCCAGGTGCCCCTCAAATACTTTAAAAACAAAGGAGGGGTGCCTGGGTGGCACAGTCATTTAAGCGTCTGAGTCGATTTTGGCTCAGGTCATGATCTCAGAGTCTTGAGATCGAGCCCCGTGTTGGGCTCTGTGCTCAGCGGGGAGTCTGCCTGAGATTCTCTCTCCCTCTTTGCCCCTCCCCCCTACTGCTCACTCTCGCTCTCTCTCTCTCAAATAAATAAATAAATCTCTTTTAAAAATTGGGAAAAAAAAGAAAGGAAACCTGTGCAAAGTCTTTATAGCCTTAGAAATCATTTTATTTATTTATTTACTTACTTATTTTTAAAGATTTTATTTATTTACTTAGAAATTATTTTAAAGATCCAGTATCAATGCCATGTTTTGGCATCTATTTTTTATTCAGCAGCATATTATTTGGTAAAATTTCAAACCTTCAGAAAAGTTTCAAGAATAGTAAAATGAACCCCTATATACCCTTCACCAAGATTCACCAGATACAGCACATTTATTTTCTCCTTTTCCTTGCTCCCACTATATATATATATATATTTTTTTTTTTATTCCTTTTTTTCCTTTTTTTCTTTCCTTCTTTCTTTTTCTGAACCATTTGAGTTTGTTGCAGACAGGACACTTCAATTCTAATATTTCAATGTGTATCTTTTAAGAATAAGGACATTCTCGGGGCGCCTGGATGGCTCAGTCGTTAAGCGTCTGCCTTCGGCTCAGGGCGTGATCCCAGCGTTCTGGGATCAAGCCCCGCATTGGGCTCCTCCGCTGGGAGCCTGCTTCTTCCTCTCCCACTCCCCCTGCTTGTGTTCCCTCTTGCTGGCTGTCTCTATCTCTGTCAAATAAATAAATAAAATCTTAAAAAAAAAAATAAGGACATTCTCCTACATAACATTATGATCATCACGGTGCAAAATTTAACATTGGCACAATACTGTTGTCTCATATACAGTCTATATTTAAATTTCCCCAACTTTCCCCAAAATGTTCTTTATAGCTGGTTTTTAAAATTCAGTTTCTGGGTCACCCTGGTGGTGCAGTCAGTTAAGCATCTGCCTTCAGCTCAGGTCATGAACCCGGGGTCCTTGGATGGAGCCCTGTTTCAGGCTCCCTGAGGGGCCTGCTTCTCCCTCTCCATTTCCCCCTCTCCCCCTCTCCCCCTCTCCCCTGCGTGCTCTCTCACATTCTCGTGCTCCCTCTCTCTCAAACAAATAAATAAAATCTTGAAAAATAAAATCAAATAAAAATTCAGTTTCTAATAAAGGATCACACACTATACGTCTCTTTGGTGTCCTTTAATCTAGAAAGATTCCTAGTTGTTTTTTCTTGCTTGTTTTTCGGTTGTTCGTGACACTGACATCTTTAAAGAATCCAGGCCAGTTGTTTTGGAGTTTTGGCATACATTCTGGGGGGAGGGGGAATCTAAGCCCCAAAGTAAGTTAGAAATGTAATAGAAAAATATCTTTGTAGTTAGATTTAAAGTCCAGCCTTAGTAGTGACTTGAACAAGTTTCTTGATCTTCTCTGAGCCATGGTTATCTGATTTGTTAAATGGGAATAATGATCCTCATTTTACAAGGCAGTTGTGAGGATTATAAATTGGCACAATTAACTGGATGATCTGTATTGAGAATCTTAAACAGACTTGTGTTCTTGGACGCAGTAATTCTACTTCTAGCAATTTATCCTTAGGAAATTGTCAGAGGTATTAGACAAAGATATAGGGAGTGACAGTCATTACAATGGGTACCAGGGGAGTGGCTGGCTGTGAACTGTGCTACACACTCCATCTCCTCCCTTACCATCCTCTGGCCCCTTCTCTTCCTCGTTCATTGCCAACATTTATTAAAGGCCACCCTGTGCTGAGTTAGGGATTGCTGTGGCGAGTTTGAAAGTCATGCGTAGGACAAGCATTTGATGACATGGAAGAGAAGTAAGAATACGGGGTTTAATGAGGAATCTGGGCAAGTCTGTGTATATAATGAGATCCCGGTTTTGTTTTATGTTAACACCAGTATGTTTATAGAGGAACCTAGAAAGAAGTAAAATAACATTTTTACACTGGGAGGTGAGATTCTGTTTATAACAACAAAAACAAGGGAATTTGCATATAAATTTTATGCCACTATATGCAGAGCCCTATGCTTAGCGGCAGCAATTCCACTCATGGTTGATTGGCAAAAATTGGTCATATGACCACTCATAGGTGAAAGGAGGACTTGGAAATTTAATCACTGATGGATCATCTTCTTCCCAGCTATAACTCCCTATAAAAAGGAAGAGATTTTAAATGGATAGCTAGCTATCTCTGGCATCATAAAATCTATATTTGCCTGGTATTAATGGAACCATACGATATTTATAGTGCTTAGATTTTCCTTCCCACGTACCTTTCTTAACCTTTTCTCTTTCATCTTTCTGAAGCATTGGGTATTGTTGGTAAATTGCACAAACACGGATTTTATTTTTTTTATTCTGACAACCTCTGACACTTAATTGATGAATGTAGTCCATTTGTGTTTACCGAGATTGCTGATGTATCTGCAATAATCTCTGCCGCCTCATTTCTGCCTTCTGTTTTTCCCACCTTTTCTATTTTTTTTCTCTTGTCCTGCCTTATTTAGAATTAAGGTTTTTTTTTTTTAAGATTTTATTTATTTATTCGACAGAGAGAGAGACAAGCAGCGAGAGAGGGAACACAAGCAGGGGGAGCGGGAGAAGGAGAAGCAGGCTCCCAGCGGAGCAGGCTGGATCCCAGGACCCTGGGATCACGCCCTGAGCCGAAGGCAGATGCTTAAAGACTGAGCCACCCAGGTGCCCCTAGGATTAAGTTTTTAAAATTTATTTTCGGGGTGCGTGGGTGGCCCTGACTTGAGGCTTGATCCCAGGTCCCTGAGATCATAACCTGAGCGAAAATCGAGAGTCTGATGCTTAACTGACTGCGCCACCCGGGCGCCCCATCATCCTTTTTTATATTTTGGACTTTAATTATGGGATCTTTCTTTCTGAAGAATGTATGATAACAAACTCTCAGTTCTTCTTTATCTGGAAGTATCTTTAGTTTCCCCTTGCTCTTAAGAGATAGTTCTCTAACAACGTTGTCTTAGTAAAAAAAAAAAAAAGAAAGAAAAAAAAAAGAGGAAGAGGAAAAAAAACACTTGAAGAATATAAATTTCAAAGTCAAATTCCCTTCATCTGCTCTCCATCATGTGGTTGGACTGCAGACCAAGATATAACCACGGTTAAAAATTCTTGTGTATTCTTCTATATGATTTTATTTATTTATTTATTTAGTAATTTATTAAAAGATTTATTTATTTATTTGAGAGAGGGAGAGAGAGAGAGAGAGAGAGAGCACA
>NC_048238.1:38250035-38328156 GCF_002007445.2 Ailuropoda melanoleuca
CCCCTCTCCCCCTCTCCCCCTCTCCCCCTCGTGCTCTCTCACATTCTCGTGCTCCCTCTCTCTCAAACAAATAAATAAAATCTTGAAAAATAAAATCAAATAAAAATTCAGTTTCTAATAAAGGATCACACACTATACGTCTCTTTGGTGTCCTTTAATCTAGAAAGATTCCTAGTTGTTTTTTCTTGCTTGTTTTTCGGTTGTTCGTGACACTGACATCTTTAAAGAATCCAGGCCAGTTGTTTTGGAGTTTTGGCATACATTCTGGGGGGAGGGGGAATCTAAGCCCCAAAGTAAGTTAGAAATGTAATAGAAAAATATCTTTGTAGTTAGATTTAAAGTCCAGCCTTAGTAGTGACTTGAACAAGTTTCTTGATCTTCTCTGAGCCATGGTTATCTGATTTGTTAAATGGGAATAATGATCCTCATTTTACAAGGCAGTTGTGAGGATTATAAATTGGCACAATTAACTGGATGATCTGTATTGAGAATCTTAAACAGACTTGTGTTCTTGGACGCAGTAATTCTACTTCTAGCAATTTATCCTTAGGAAATTGTCAGAGGTATTAGACAAAGATATAGGGAGTGACAGTCATTACAATGGGTACCAGGGGAGTGGCTGGCTGTGAACTGTGCTACACACTCCATCTCCTCCCTTACCATCCTCTGGCCCCTTCTCTTCCTCGTTCATTGCCAACATTTATTAAAGGCCACCCTGTGCTGAGTTAGGGATTGCTGTGGCGAGTTTGAAAGTCATGCGTAGGACAAGCATTTGATGACATGGAAGAGAAGTAAGAATACGGGGTTTAATGAGGAATCTGGGCAAGTCTGTGTATATAATGAGATCCCGGTTTTGTTTTATGTTAACACCAGTATGTTTATAGAGGAACCTAGAAAGAAGTAAAATAACATTTTTACACTGGGAGGTGAGATTCTGTTTATAACAACAAAAACAAGGGAATTTGCATATAAATTTTATGCCACTATATGCAGAGCCCTATGCTTAGCGGCAGCAATTCCACTCATGGTTGATTGGCAAAAATTGGTCATATGACCCACTCATAGGTGAAAGGAGGACTTGGAAATTTAATCACTGATGGATCATCTTCTTCCCAGCTATAACTCCCTATAAAAAGGAAGAGATTTTAAATGGATAGCTAGCTATCTCTGGCATCATAAAATCTATATTTGCCTGGTATTAATGGAACCATACGATATTTATAGTGCTTAGATTTTCCTTCCCACGTACCTTTCTTAACCTTTTCTCTTTCATCTTTCTGAAGCATTGGGTATTGTTGGTAAATTGCACAAACACGGATTTTATTTTTTTATTCTGACAACCTCTGACACTTAATTGATGAATGTAGTCCATTTGTGTTTACCGAGATTGCTGATGTATCTGCAATAATCTCTGCCGCCTCATTTCTGCCTTCTGTTTTTCCCACCTTTTCTATTTTTTTTCTCTTGTCCTGCCTTATTTAGAATTAAGGTTTTTTTTTTTTAAGATTTTATTTATTTATTCGACAGAGAGAGAGACAAGCAGCGAGAGAGGGAACACAAGCAGGGGGAGCGGGAGAAGGAGAAGCAGGCTCCCAGCGGAGCAGGCTGGATCCCAGGACCCTGGGATCACGCCCTGAGCCGAAGGCAGATGCTTAAAGACTGAGCCACCCAGGTGCCCCTAGGATTAAGTTTTTAAAATTTATTTTCGGGGTGCGTGGGTGGCCCTGACTTGAGGCTTGATCCCAGGTCCCTGAGATCATAACCTGAGCGAAAATCGAGAGTCTGATGCTTAACTGACTGCGCCACCCGGGCGCCCCATCATCCTTTTTTATATTTTGGACTTTAATTATGGGATCTTTCTTTCTGAAGAATGTATGATAACAAACTCTCAGTTCTTCTTTATCTGGAAGTATCTTTAGTTTCCCCTTGCTCTTAAGAGATAGTTCTCTAACAACGTTGTCTTAGTAAAAAAAAAAAAAAGAAAGAAAAAAAAAAGAGGAAGAGGAAAAAAAACACTTGAAGAATATAAATTTCAAAGTCAAATTCCCTTCATCTGCTCTCCATCATGTGGTTGGACTGCAGACCAAGATATAACCACGGTTAAAAATTCTTGTGTATTCTTCTATATGATTTTATTTATTTATTTATTTAGTAATTTATTAAAAGATTTATTTATTTATTTGAGAGAGGGAGAGAGAGAGAGAGAGAGAGAGCACAAGCAGGAGGGGCAGAGGGAGAGGAAGAGAGAATCCCAGGCAGACTCTGCACTGAATGTGGAGCCTGACATGCGGCTTAATCCCACGACCCTGAGATCATGACCTGAGCCGAAACCAAGAGTCAGATGCTTAAACGACTGTGCCACCCGGGTGCCCCATTCTTCTATGTGATTTTAATTCACAGGCATGCATGTGTTTATTTACAAAAATGGGATTATAATATGCCCGTGGCTGGGCTACTTGCTTTTAATAATTTAAAAATAGGTGCTAGATATTTCTACATCATTATAATAACTATATCGTATTCTATTTTATAAATATACTATAATTTATCCATTCCCATATTTATGGGTATTTTTTGTTTCTACGAATACAGCTTCAATAAACATTTCTTATACACATATCTTTGTCTACGAAACTGACTTATTACTGAACTTAATGGATGCAAACAAAGATTAAAAAAAGTGATAATCCATCCGAGCATACAATTCTAGGTTTAACAATCATTTTGTTCTCACACTTTAAAAGAATAATCCACTGTTTTCTGGTTTTATTTTTGCTGTTGATAACTCTGCTGTCAATTCAATTGCTTTCCATTTGTTGGTAATCCTCTTCTTTCTAAATGCTTTTAAGATTTTTCTCTTTGTCTTTAGCGTTCTTCAGTTTTACTATGATAAGAATATATGTTTTTATTAGTGTACTCAGAGCTCATTGTAGTTCTTCAACCTGAAGATTCATGTGTTTCAGCAATTCTAGAAAATGCTGCACCACTATGTATTTGAAATTTACTTTTCCCTCATTCTTTCTGTTCTCTCCTTCAGAATATTCATGTAAATGTATATTGAATTATCTCATTATATCCTCCATGTCTCTTGTCCTCTCACATCTTCTGTCTCTATGTTTCTGAGTACTGAATTCTGTGAACCTTTTTTTAGATTTTTCTTCCAGTTCACTTGTTCTGTCTTCAAATCTGTCTAATCTCTTTAACCCATTCATTGAGTATGTAATTTCAGTAACTATATTTTTCATTGCTAACAGTATTTAGACTTTCTTTTCAAATATGTTTGATTATTTTTATGTACTCTTAGCCCTTGCTCATATTAGTAATTCCATTTCATATTTCTTTCAATAGTTTAACTAGTAACTCTAATTGCCTTTTGAGAGGGGATTAAATGATGGTGAAAGAAGATTGGAAAGAAGACTTTTGAATGCATCTCTTTTGATGCCATTTCAGACCCAGTGAATCAATTGATGAAATTAAACCTATGGCAATTTTTAAATATACTAATTTTATAGTTTGAATTTGACACATCTAACCTCTGAAATTCAGGAAGGTTCAAATCTGTTGTTTTTTGCTTCTGCGGACTCTATCCTGGCTTGTTTCTTCAAGTGTTTTCTAATTTTATATTGGCTTCTACGTGAATGAACTTTGTGGATATCCCAAGGAATCTGGTTTGAGGGCCAGATTCCTCCAGAGACAATTTCCATTTCTTCTATCAGTCACCACAGGGTCTTATGAAGCCAGCACCACTTGCAATTAAATCCCTTAGACTTTTTATGTGGTATAAATTTGAATTCAAAGCACATATGCAGGAAGGCTTATAGTTGTAAATGTTCAGAGGAAACATTTTTTCCCCACCTAGAGGGGGAATTGAGACAGATTAGATTCATTTTCTCCCCTTGTTGAAAGTGGATTGCTTTTTTGACCTGTCATTTCACTGTGCTGTGGTTCTGAGAGGGTCCTGACTTCAGGTGAAGTTGTCGTTCTAACACTTTCATTGTGTGGGCCCAGAGCCGGTGTCTTCTGTCCCTGTGCAGGCATTAAAAACCAGAGTTCCATGTTCCTAATAATGGCAACTTTGAGTGGCTTTGGGTTTCCCTATCACTTTGGTTTTTGTTTTCTGTTCCTTTTTTTTTTTTTTTGAAGATTTTATCTATTTGTCAGAGAGAAAGAGAGAGACAGAAAGCACAAGCATGGGGAGCAGCAAGCAGAGGGAGAAGCAGGCTCCCCACCGAGCAGGGAGCCCGATGCAGGACTTGATCCCAGGACCCTGGGATCATGACCCAAGCTGAAGGCAGATGCTTAACCAACTGAGCCACCCAGGCATTCCTTCTGTTCCTTTTGACACCTAGTGATTTCCTTTAGCATGTAGGAAGCTTGTATTTTATCCAGGATTTCTAGATGTCTTATTATGGAAAGGTTTATTGGACTACCCAGGTTTTCATATAATATGAAGTAAAAAACCCCCCAAGATCCTTTAATCTTTACAACAACCCTACAAATTAAGCATTTATTATTCCCACTTTATTATTGTGGAAATCGAGGCTTAAGCAAGATAAGGATCACATAGTTCTATAAGTAGCGGAGCCTGGATTTGAGTCTGGTACTGTGTAGCGCCAAAGTTCGTAATTGTTTAAACACTAAGCTATATTGCCTTTTACTATACTCTGCTTTTTGGTGTACCCTTTTCCTTTTGGAAGATGTTAATTATATCTATCATCAGGAAAAAATTAAATAGCTTTTAAAGGCACTATAAGTTTAAGAAATATCCTTTGCTTATAAAATGTATTCATTTATTAAACCAGATAAGCTCTGCTCTCAATGCCCTATAGCTAGGCCAAGGTCATCCATTGTATCTGCCAAGGACCATGTGGGGAGAACTGAATATTCTCCTGTGCATAAATGAGAAACAATATCTGAGCCAAGGTATTATCATACCTTTCCTTCCCTTGACTTTGTTGTGCTTTCCTCTTCCCTATAAACCCATCACTTTCTACATCACTCTCTCCCCAGGCTGCTACTAGCTCTAAAGAGTAGTAATAAATAAGATTGGGTTCCTGCTACACTTTTGGCAAGCAGGAAAGTCTTCTTGGACACAATAGACATAGACCTTATCAGTCTAGGTTGTTGATTAGAAAAGCACGCTGGAGGACATGTAAGCATTAATGAAGTCGGAGTAGATTACATCTACTGCTCCCCCAGGCTCAGCATGACATGGCACTCGGCAGAAAACAGAATCAGTCTGACACACTGGCTCACCATGGGCCTCATACAGCTAGCCGCACACTGAGTTTTGCTTTCCTAAGTGTTGGAAAATTGATTGGTTTGTAATTTGTTCCCATATTCCCAAGTATGTTGGTGTCTATAACTACTTGGATTATTATGTTTTCCTTTTTAAAACACACACATACACAGGCACACACATGTGCATGCACAATTTGTCCTTTCTGAGGCTTTAGGGACAATAGGGCCCTGATTTAGTTGCTGAGGATGCAGTGGTAACCCTTTTCGACAAGTCTGTGATCTCGTAGAATACATGGTCTAACATGGAAGTTAAATAAACAATTTCAGATAGGCATAAATGCTATGAAATATTTAAAACAGGTGATAAATACAGAGCAATTGAATTGGGGGTGGGGGGCTACTTTAGAGCTCTTCAGGATTATTGGCCAGGAAAGACTTCAGAATCCGGGCCATCACACTTCCTGATTCCCTTTCTGCCTTTCTGCACTGATTTTTCTTCATCTTTACGACCTCCAAATATTAGAATGCCCCCGAGATCATCCCTGGACTACTTTCTGATCTTCCTTCAACGTCTGGATCCCATCCAGTTCCTTGATTTTAAATATTTTCTGTACTTTATCCTTAAATGAACAGAGTATGTAGAGAACACTAACATTTGTTTATGAAATGGGTAGGATAGAGGGGCCCCTGGATGGCTCAGTTGCTTAACTGGCTGCCTTCAGCTCAGGTCGTGATCTCAGGGTCCTGGGATCGTGCCTCACGTCAGGCTCCCTGCTCAGTAGGGAGTCTACTTCTCCCTCTCTCTCTGCCCCTCCCCCTGCTCATGATCTCTGTCTCTCTCTCAAATAAATGAATAAAATCTTTAAAAAAAAAAAAAAAGAAATGGGTAGGGTAGAATACAAAAATATATGCGTGTTGTCAAGAATTGTAAAGGATAGGAGATATCATCCTACTTGCAATCTAACAAGTTAGCCTGCCATGGTTTCATGGATTCTGGTAGAAGATACATGATTCTTGGGTCTTAAAAATTCTGTCTCGTATTTCTTTTGACAATTTAACTTGTAATTCGAATTGCCTTCAGAGAGGGGATTGAATGACTATGGAGTAAGGTTGGAAAGGAGACTTTTGAATGCAACTCTTTCTATGCCATTTCAGACCTACTGAACAAGTTGATAAAGTCAAACTTAAAACAACTTTCAAAATTTATTTTTGTAGTTTGAATTTGACACATCCAATATCTGAAATTCAGGAGGGTCAAATGTTTCCAGACTCAATTCTCTCCTCATTGCCTTTTCTGCTCCCACCCTGGACCATGCCCATCTTTGTTTCCTTTGGCAACAGGATTTCCTATTTCCATCCTTTCATGCCTACAGGTAATTGTCTGCACTGCAGCCAGAGCAATCCTTTTAACATGTGTAAGATCATGATCCTGTAAAATCAAGGCACTTCTTGGCTCAAAACTCTCTGATCACAAAGAAGAGACAAAAGAATTTATTACTCTTAGACGTAGCATGAATCAGACTGTTGTTGGCTTTTGAGCCAGGTCCCCAAGCTCTCATTCCTAAAGGGTGACATGAAGAGGATCATATGTAATGCCTTCTCCTGCAGTGGGTTACATTACAGGAAAGGAACCCTAAGCTTAGGGAACCTGAATATTTTATAACTGGCAGTAATCCTGCCCTATGGTCCCAAGAGAGATACTATCTCTATTTTTCAAGGCTGTGAGCTCTTACACATCCTTGAAAAGATAGTCTGGAATAAAAGCAATCAGTGACTCTGTTCACAAGATGTACAGAAACATGAGAGAACCATGGAGAATTATCTCCCAGCATGTACTTGTTCACATTTTTTTTTAATAGAAGGATAAACAGAAGCATTTTTTCTAATTACTGAAAGAGACACAAAGGCAACAGGGTGGGAAGGACAAGGGTGGAAGCTAGACGTCTCTGATTATATCTTGTTATGTGTATTTGATTTTGAAACTATTTTACATAATTAGAAAACAAAATTAAATTTTCCAAAAGCAATCCCTAAAAACCAAAAACTACATGACACAAATGAACCAAATTGTCTATCAAATTGACAGAAAAACCACACAAAGAATAATTATTTCAAGTTACTTTTAAATACAGTAATTTGTCTGTCTATCCCTAATGGAATACACTCTAAAGGCAAAAGGAAGTCCAAAAACATCTTAACTCCTTTCAGCAATCATGTTAATAATAATGTTGGTATTGGTATTCTGAGACTGTTTCATGTAATATGTTGATGAAATTGGGAACCAAAATTTTGGGTGTGAGAGAATAAGTAGAGGTACAGATCAAATATCAAAGAAGTTAAGTAAAACCCGGTAGTTTTGAATCTAAATTCGAAGTACTATATATGGGGTGCCTGGGTGACTCTTGATTTCAGCTCAGATCATGATCTCAGGGTCTTGGGATCAAGCCCTGAGTTCAGCAGGGAGTCTGCTTGAGGATTCTTTCCCTCTTTCTCTCTCTTCCTCTGCCCCTCCCCCCATGCGCGCGCAAGTGCGCGCACGCACGTGTGTGTGTGTGTGTGTGTGTGTGTGTGTGTGTGTGGTGTCTCACTTTCTAAACTAAATAAATCTTTTTTTAAACAAAGTACTATATATGAACTAGTAATGTACTTTATAGAAAAAAAAAAATCAATTTCCAAGCTCTGACATTGAAAAGGCCTGGAAACAATGACTAATCCAGCAGGACTGAATGCCCAGATTGTAGTATCCAAATACCATTTCACACTAAAATAGACCCGGACTCCTTGAAGAAACGGCTGCTTTCAATTCTGGGCTAGGAAAGGTACGAGAGAAGCTTGGAATGTCTTGTCGTAGTAGAAAGTAAGGAAGCTATCAAAGACTGCTGGGAAAGTATCAAAAGAATTCAGGTGCCAGCTTACTGGAACTCTCACTTGCCAAATATTTGAGTATCCATAGGAAGTATAATTGCATAGGACAGAAACCTCTTGGGTATACTTAAAGTCATGAGTTCATGGTAAGATATAAAAAAACAAAAGCAAAAAGAAAACCCCTCACTGATCACCTAAAGATAACAATATGGGAACTAATTCATCATTTCGAAAACTGGTCAACAAAGAGAAAGAATCAAGAATTACCACCCTCCCAAAGCCATTTATATGCCCAAGACTACCAAATTTTCACCTCTAAACCCAACCTCTTCTCTGAACTCCAGACTTATATGTTCACCTGCCTATCCGAGATCTCCATTTGAATATCTAATAGTCATGGCAAATTCAATTGCTGTCCCAACCTAGAATTTTGATTCTCTTTCTCTCTCTTTTTTTTAAGACTTTTAAAATCTGTTTAAGAGAAAGTGAGCACAAGCGGGGGAGGGGCAGAGGGAGAAGGAGGAACAGGGAGCCAGATGGACATGGGGCTCAATTCCAGGACCTCCCAGGACCACAGGATCACGACCAGAGCTGAAGGCAGCCGCTTAACCAACTGAGCCACCCAGGCGCCCCTCTATTCTATTTCTGTCCCAAATCTGTTCTTCTTAGTGTTTCCTTTCTCAGCAGAATAACCAATATCATCTGCTCACACCAAAAACATTGAAATCTTCCTTGACTCCTCTCTTCCTCTCATACCCGACATCTAATTTATAGAAAATCTATTGGTCCTTCCCTTGAAATGTATCCAGAATCACTCCTCTCCTCATTACCTTCTGTGCTCCCACCTTGGTCTATGCCCACCCTTGTTTCCTTTGGGCTAGTTTCTCAATAGCCTCCTATTTCCATCCTTGCATTCCTATAGGTAATTGTCTACACTGCAGTCAAAGTGATCCTTTCCATATCCCTGTAAGATCAAGGCACTTCCTTGCTCAAAACTTTCCAATCACAGCCGGTCTTAGAGTAGTGCAAAACCTTTTTCACATTTGCATTTAAAGCGGTAGCACCAGAAGAATTAAAACATTAAAAAATAAGTAGATAAATAAGGCCCAACTTGATCTGGTCACGTCCAGTGACTGATTATTGCTGGAGTATAGAGAGCCAGCCATCTCCTCCCCTCGGGACACTTCTGAAGGACAATTCTAGCTGTCCCAGAGGGTTGCCCAAGGCCGTTAATGGGTCTCACGATAACTCATCTTCTTCTCTGCCCATGCCCGCTAGCTTGCCCAACCTCCCACAGGTGTTGATGCCAAGGGCTCTCCTAATGAACAGCCTGCTTTCTCACCTTCGTTTGAGAAACTGCCTGGCATGGTAGCCAAACCCCCTCCCGCAGCACCTCCAATAAGCACCATTATAACAGTTTACCTGCAAAAAGCCCGATATGGACCCCTACATATTCCAGGAAGCAGCCAGCCATAGAACACTCTCTTCCCTTGACATCGAACAATTCTTCTTCTTTTGAAATAGTTCCAAACGGCTCTAACCAAGCATGCCAAAAGGACCTGAAGATCTATTCCAAAGCCTCCCGCTTCCAAAAATCACACCGTAATAGAACACTTTCCAATCAGAGACTGTTTCAGTATTTCCTCTTTTGACTCTATAAAACATTCCCACACCCTGGAGCTCAGGGTGAAATGGAAGCGACAGCAGATGGGTTCCCTTGCTGGAAGTTCGTAAATGAATAGCCTATGTTAATTTCGTCTCAGTCTTAGCTTTGTCTTTGACCCGGCTCCCACCCGGGATAATTGATCGACTTACTTGCTTATTGTCTGTCTCCCCACATTGGTCCCTGAGAGTAGGGGCTTTGTGGTGTGTCCTGCGTTCTTCACCAGCTGGAGACACCCAGCTCCTCACACCGAGCTGCTGCTAACCCGTACGCTGGATGAATGAACGAATGAAACGGCATTTAAACTGAGACCCAAATAACATAGAAATAGGCAGGCCAAGATCCTGTTGGAAGAGCATTTTGGGTGTTAGGAACAGCAAATACAATTCCAGAAAGAGCTCTTTCCTTCCTGTTTGGGTCCCAACTCTTTGCAACTGTAACTTAGTATTTGGGACAGTGAAAAGATTTTTATTTGTGTGGTCCTCCCCCCCCACCCCGATTTCTTCCTCTCTCCCATTCCGGGATAATTTTTATAAATTTAGCCAAGAGCATACAGACCAATGTCTGTTAGTTTTCTACTGATAAGGCCTTATCAGACCTAAGCTGATGCCCTCTCATTATTTATACTTTGGCCATGGTAGTTGATGCCAACTTGACTTCACAGGGTTTACTATCTATTAGGATTCTGACTCACAACGACCCCAGGGAAGAGACCAGCATCCCTCTGGAGCTATGGGGCTACAGTGCTGTAGTACCAAGGGCAGAGGAAAGACTCAGATCAGAATCATCTGGGGAGACTTTTCTGCATACATATGCCAGATGCTGCCCCCCCCATTCACACACATTCCATGTACAGCCTGACTGTGTATGTTTTGTTTTCTGCTTTCGTTTTTTAAAATACTTTTTATGTCTTTTATTGAAAATTTGCACATGGTTATGTAAAAATGGATAAAGGAAAACCTCACCAAAATGGAGTCTGGAGGCCAGAAGAAGGTGCTCTCAGGCCCTACCACTTGTGGTCAGTCGCAGACCCTAATAGGAAGAGAGCACCTTGCATTCCCAGCAGGAAGAAGCCTATACTTGACGACCCCAGCCTCAGGAAAGAAGAACTTCTCCTTGCCCAGCAACAGCCCAGCCAATGAGGGACTGCCAAAATTCAACCAATGAAAAGCCAGTACCCTTCAAATTCCCAGTTTCCTCCAGTGGACTTTTTGTTTATAACAGCCCCTCCCAACTGTCCCCTCTATAAAAGAGGTTTGGTCTCCTTTTTTCTCCCAACTTGCCAATGGCTTTACCATACCTTGCACATCCCTAATTGCAATTTGCTGCTATTCCCATTTTTTTGCTGGTAAAATAACTAGACAGTTTTACTTTTAAGGTGAAGAGTTAGGACAACAAATGATCTAGAGTGGCTTCTCTCACCCTTCCCCTGGTGCTCTACAATTTCTGTTCTTCATTTGACTCTTTGATTATCATTTGAAGTTTATCTCTGTCTCTCTAAATAATCTGTTTATACCAATTTCTCTTTTGTATCATTTTAAAATATTATCTATTCACTTACCAGCATGACAGTTGAGAATTTAGCTCACACTCACACACGCAAACACACACAACCTCCCATCGTCACCTCTTCCTCTCAAATATGGCTAGAACATCTTTTTAGTTCCTTCATTGATTTGCGGGGGCGGGGGGGTATTTCTTTCCTTTGCGCATTGCAAGCTCTTCTCAAATGTCTGGTAATGTTGTAATCATCTGTAAGAGGGAGGCACTAGAAAAATGGATTAAGGACTATGTGTACTTGGCTAGGTCTTGTTGACTGGCCGAATTTCGCCCACTTACGGTGAGTACGCTATTGTCCAGGGGACCCCTGTGTGCTAGAAGTCATCATCTTCGCACTTGGGAGCTCATGTTCCTCCTGCCTCCAACTGCCCTGCCCCCCCATTCCATTTATTAAATATACTTAGAGAATGACCAGCCAGTTTTTAATGTTTTATCGAATTATTATTATTTCTGTTGTCATTGTTGCTCCTTTTGCTTAGATACTAGATAACTGGCTGCGGGATATCCCGTGTGCAGGGATGAGAGGAGGATGGAGAAACAAGACTTTCTTAGCAGCAATCTGGTAGTTCCCCTGTTCTCACTTCCACCTTCCTCTCTGGCCCTTGTGTCTCTCCAGCTCTCCAGATATGCCCCGTCCTTGGCTGTAGCCTGTGCTGTACATAGTCTAGGCCAGCAGGCCCTCAGTCATCAGCCTTCACTTGGCTTTCCTCTCCCTGAAATTTACTGGAATCCTCCAGGAAGAGATACTCCCCCACCCCTACCATACACTACTGGCTGCTCATGGTCTCTTTGTTCTGGGCTTATATATACATATTTTTTTTCTATTCTTTTATTATCATTTTAATGGAGTCTCTGGAGGGATAAGAAATAAGCAGTCCGCTCTGTTGAACTGGAGCTTTACAACCTATTTTAACTTCAGCCTGCCCATTTTGAAAGTGGTCACAAGGTGATCCTGATAACCCACTCCCCTGTACTCCTTTGGGGTTTGATTTGATTTGATTTGATTTGAACCCAGTCTGAGCCTCCCACTCCTGGGCTTCCCCAGTTCAATGAAAGGTACTCACACCCCACCCCGCCCCAACTGGCCATTAAGCTGGGTTTTATCCAATTCCTTCTTTATCCTCAATTTCCACATCCAATCCACCATCAAGCTCTGTCATTTCTACCATGGAAAACCACCTGATGGGCAAAGGGGGAAAATAATAGGCCAAACTAACTAAAGCTAGCTTTTTAAAAAAATCCTAATTAAAAGAAAAAAACACATTAAAAGAATAGCCCACCCAGAGCAGGATCCGTTAATTCCAGGTATCTGAGGATCATTCAAAATTAGGAAATTTACTAAAACAATTCGTTATATTAAGAGGTCAAATAAGTAGGGCGCTGGGTGGCTCAGTAGGTTCAGGGTCACCGATTCTTGATTTCAACTCAGGTCATGATCTCAGGGTCGTGAAACCGAGCCCCAGGACTGGCTCCACGCTCAGCAGGGTGTCTACTTGAGATTCCTTCTCTCCCTCTTCCTCTGCCCCTCCCCTCTCTCTCAAATAAATAAATAAATAAAAGGTCAAACAAGTAAAATTATATAATTTTCTTCATAAATGCTAAAGGGCATTTAATAAAATTTAACACTTAGTCTTGTTTTTAAAACCTCTTTTTAAAATAGAAAGTGAGGGGCGCCTGGGTGTTTCAGTCGTTAAGCGTCTGCCTTCGGCTCAGGACGTGATCCCCGTTATGGGATCGAGCCCCACATCGGGCTCCTCTGCTGGAAGCCTGCTTCTTCCTCTCCCACTCCCCCTGCTTGTGTTCCCTCTTTCACTGGCTGTCTCTCTGTCAAATAAATAAATAAAATCTTTAAAAAAAAAAAAAAAAATAAAAAAAATAAAAAAAAATAAAACCTCTTTTTAAAATAGAAAGTGAGGGGCGCCTGGGTGTTTCAGTCGTTAAGCGTCTGCCTTCGGCTCAGGACGTGATCCCGGTGTTATGGGATCGAGCCCCACATCAGGCTTCTCCGCTGGGAGCCTGCTTCTTCCTCTCCCACTCCCCCTGCTTGTGTTCCCTCTCTCGCTGGCTGTCTCTCTGTCAAATAAATAAATAAAATCTTAAAAAAATATAAAATAAAATAGAAAGTGAGGATAAAACAGCATGACAAAAACATATTACACCCACTGATGAAAAGCTTGTAGAGATGGATAGTGGTGATGGTTGCACAGAAATATGAATGTCTGCTATGCCACATAACTGTACGCTTAAAAATGGTGAAAATGGGGTGCTCCTGGGTGGCTCAGTCAGTTGAGCATCCGACTCTTGGTCTTGGCTCAGGTCATGATCTTGGGGCTGTGAGATGGAGCCCCACATCAGGTTCTGTGCTCAGAGGAGTCTTTGAAATTCTCTCTCTCCTTCCCCCTTTGCCTCTCCCCCCATCAAATAAATAAATAAAATCTTAAAAAAAAGATGAAAATGGTAAATTTTATGTTATGTATATTTTACCACTATATATATTTAATATACATATTTTATTAAGTTTTTAATTTTAATTCCAGTAGAGTTAACATACAGTGTTATGTTAATTTCAGGTATACACTGTAGTGATTCAACAATTCTATACATTACTCAGTGCTCATCGCAACAAGTGTGCTCTTAATCCCCATCACCTGTTTCACCCATCCCCCCACCCACCTCCCCTCTGGTAACCATGTTTCTTCTCTCTAGTTAAGAGTCTGTTTTCTGGGGGTGCCTGGGTGACACAGCGGTTAAGCGTCTGCCTTCAGCTCAGGGCGTGATCCCAGCGTTATGGGATCGAGCCCCACATCGGGCTCCTTCGCTATGAGCCTGCTTCTTCCTCTCCCCCTCCCCCTGCTTGTGTTCCCTCTCTTGCTGGCTGTCTCTATCTCTGTCGAATTAAAAAAAAAAAAAAGAGTCTGTTTTCTGTTTTGTCTCTTTTATTTCTTTGTTTGTTTTGTTTTTTAAATGCCACAGCGGAGTGAAATCATATGGTATTTGTCTCTCTCTGACTGGCTTATTTTGCTGAGTGTAATACTCTCTAGCTCCATCCACGTTGTTAAAAATGGCAAGATTTCATTCTTTTTTATAGTTGAATAATATTCCATTGTGCATATGTATATATACATATATATATATATATTCCCCACATATTCTTTATTCACTTATTAATCGATGGAGGCTTGCACTGCTTCCATAATTTGGGATTGTAAACAATGCTGCTATAAACATAGGGGTGCATGAATTAGTGTTTTTGTATTACAGCAGCGCAATTACTAGATTGTAGGGTAGTTCTTTTTTTTTTTTTTAAAGATTAATTTATTTATTTTAGAAAGAGAGTGTGTGCACAAGCCACGTGAGGGGCAGAGGGAGAGAATCCCGAGCACACTCTGTGCCGAGCATGGAGCCCAGTGCAGGGCTTGATCCCACGACCCTGAGATCACGACCCTGAGATCACAACCTGAGCCAAAATCAAGAGTCCGATGCTTAACCGCCTAGACTGAGCCACACAAGTGCCCCATGGCTAGCTCTATTTTTAACTTTTTGGGGAACCTCCATATTGTTTTTCACAGTGGCTGCACCAGTTTGCATTCCCACCCACAGTGTAGGAGGGTTCCTCTTTCTCCACAACCTCGCCAACACCTGTTGTTTCTCGTGCTATTGATTTTAGGCATTCTGACAGGTGTGAGATAATAGCTCATTGTAGTTCTGATTTGCAT
Source organism: Ailuropoda melanoleuca (assembly GCF_002007445.2). Taxonomy (NCBI): domain Eukaryota; kingdom Metazoa; phylum Chordata; class Mammalia; order Carnivora; family Ursidae; genus Ailuropoda; species Ailuropoda melanoleuca. The sequence goes on from NC_048238.1 coordinate 38,265,081, forward strand.
TTCCCTAATGATGAGTGATGTTGAGCATCTTTTCATGTGTCTGTTGGCCATCTGGATGTCTTCTTTGGAGAAATGTCTGTTCATGTCTGCTGCCCATTTTTTAATTGGATTATTTGTTTTTTGGGGTATTGAGTTGTTTAAGTTCTTTATATATATATATATTTTTTTCCTGTGATAATTGTTTATTATAAAGGTGAGCCCTGGGGGTGCCTGGGTGGCTCAGTCAGTTAAGCATCTGCCTTCGGCTCAGATCATGGTCCCAGGGTCCTGGGATCGAGCCCTGGGTCAGGATCCCAGCTCAGTGCGGAAACTGCGGCTCCCTCTCTTCCCTGCTGGTGATCTCTCTTGCTATTGCTCTCTCTTTCTCATATAAATAAATAACATCTTAAAGAGATAAATATAAAAAAATAAACGTGAAGCCTGATCCTCATGATGGGCTTATCAACAAGATTTCTAGTAGCGAGCATGGGCGCCAGGACCGCCAACCTTTTTGAACTTACAGCACTGGGGATCAGCGACCGGCAGGGGCTGCTGGTCGTACTGGATGAGGATGTCTTTGATCTTCTTGGAAGCCTCATCCACGTATTTCTGATGCTAGACCACCAGGGCTTTGGAGATGGACTAGTGGATTGTGTGAATCTGGGCCACGTGACCACCGTCCTTCCCTCAGACTCTGATGTCCACCCCCGCAAATCACTCCTTGCGCAGAAGCAGAAGTTCCAGTAGCTTGTAGTAGAGCGTGCGCGGTTCGATCATCTCCAGGCCCCGCCCATTCACCTCGATGTGGCCATCGCCCCATCTGCAGCGTGCCCTGCCTGTGGTCCTCTTCTGGCCTCTGAAGACCTGCACAGACTGTAGAGGACCTTGGACGGCGTGGCTGCCAAGATAGACAAGAGCTCCTCACCATGTGACACTGCAACTGGAAAAGGACTATATTTTAGATACTAACCCTTCATCAGATATGTCATTTATGAATATCTTCTCTGATTCCATTGGATGTCTTTTAGTTTTGTTGGTTATTTCCTTTGCTGAGCAGAAGCTTCTGCTGCTGCTTCTTTTTTTTTTTTTTGTAAGATTTTATTTATTTATTTGAGAGAGAGCACAAGCAGGGGGAGCCAGAGAGGGAGAAGCAGACTCCCCACTGAGCAGGGAGCCCGATGTGGGACTCGATCCCAGGACCCTGGGACCATGGCCTGAGCCAAAGGCAGATGCTTCACCGACTGAGCCACCCAGGTGCCCCGGTGCAGAAGTATTTATTGTGATATAGTCCCAATAATATATTTTTGCTTTCGTTTCTCTCACCTCAGGAGACGTATCTAGTAAGAAGTTGCTCCATCTGATGTTGGAGAAATTACTGCCTGTGTTGTCTTCTAGGTTTTTATATTTTGGGGTCTCACATTTAGGTCTTTCATCTATTTTGAATTTATTTTTGTGTATGATGTAAGAAAATGGTCCCGTTTCATTCTTTTGCATGCTGCTGTCCAGTGCTCCCCATACCATTTGTTGAAAAGACTGTCTTTTTCCCATTGGATGTTCTTTCCTGCTTTGTCAAAGATTAGATGTTGACCATAGAAATGTGGGTTTATTTCTGGGCATTCTATCTTATTCCACTAATCTGTGTGCCTATTTTTATGCCAAACCATACTGTTTTGATTACTGCAGCTTTGTAATATAACTTGAAATCTGGAATTGTGATACCCCCAGCTTTGCTTTTCTTTTTCAAGATTGTTTTGGCTATTCAGAGTCTTCTGTGGTTCCATGTAAATTTTAGGATTGTTTGTTCTAGTTCTGTGAAAAAATTTTATTTTGATAGGGACAGCATTAAATCTGTAGCTTGCTTTCGATCGTATGGACATTTTAGCAATATTTATTCTTCCAGTCCATGAGCATGGAATATCTTTCCACTTGTTTGTGTCATCTTCAGTATCTTTCATCAGTGTTTTAAAGTTTTCAGAAACAGGTCTTTCACCTCCTCGGTTAAGTTTATCCCTGGTATTTTATTATCATTGGTGCGATTGCAGACAGGACCCGTTTCTTAATTTCTTTCCTGTTGCTTCATTATTAGTATATAACAATGCTGTGGATTTCTGTACATTGATTTTATATCCTGCAGCCTTACTAAATTCATTTATCAGTTCTGGTAGTTTTTTGGTGGAGTTCTTTAGGATTCTCTATCTGTAGTAGCATGGTGTCTTAAATTGTGAAAGTTTTCCTTCTTCCTTACTGATTTGGATGCCTTTTATTCCTTCCTCTTGTCCGATTGCTGTGGCTAGGACTTCCAGTACTATGCTCAGTAATAGTGGCCATTCCTTTTTTTTTTTTTTAAAGATTTTGTTTATTTAGTCAACAGAGACAGAGACAGAGATAGAGGGAACACAAGCAGGGGGAGTGGGAGAGGAAGAAGCAGGCTCATAGCGGAGGAGCCTGATATGGGGCTCGATCCGGTAATGCCGGGATCACGCCCTGAGCCGAAGGCAGACGCTTAACCGCTGTGCCACCTAGGTGCCCCAGTGGCCATTCCTATCTTGTTCCTGACCTTAGGGGAAATGTTCTCAGTTTTTCACCATTGAGTATGATTGGCTGTGGGTTTTTCATTTATGGCCTTTAATATGTTGAATTATGTTCCCTCTAATCCTACTTTGTTGAGGGTTGTTGTTTTTTTTAACCATGAATGGATGTGGTACTTTGTCAAATGCTTTTTCTGCATCTGTTGGAATGGAGCTGCTCAACGGAGCCTCAGTGCGCACAGCACATGCACGAGGCTTTAGCCCAGGGCTAAGGCCAGCAGGCTTGTAGTGCGCAAGGCTTCAGGAGAATGCGCGGGCAGGGTGCCTTGCTAGCAGGGCAGGTAGCAAGTGTCTGTGCAGCACTGCCTCCTGGAGATGGCCCCGTGCTTATGCTGGGGGGCGGGGGAGGAAAATGGCACCTGCCAGCTCCTTTGTTCCCAGAGATGTCCCCTAACACGCTCCAAGATCAGTATAAACAGATTTTCCTCCCATTTGCCCCCAGCGTTTTGCAAACTGTCGCTTCCATGTTCCCTCTCCGTGGGTTGTTGTCTCTTTAAGGGCTGGGACCCAGCTATCACTCGCCTTCCTGGCTTGCCCAGTGCTGAGTCAGCTGACTTTTACATCTCCAGGCTCCAAGTCCCGCTGGTTGTACAATCGCAGGGAGTTCAGCCTTTCCAGTTTTCAAAGCAGATGTTATGGGAAATCATCTTCCGGTGTGGGCTCCCTGGTGTGAGGAACCATTTCTTTCCCCTAACCATGCCTGCAGCTTCCTCCCTCCTGGGGCAGCTCCCTGCCACCATTCCTGCCCTTCCTAACCTCTCAGATGCAGCTTCTTTTCGTGGTGGAGGCTGTTCTGCCAGGCCTCTGATCACTCTGCAGTTTATTTACAAGGCTGAGTGATATCTAGTTGTAAACGTGAGGTGGGGTGAGCTTAGGTCCTCCTACTCTGCCATCTTCCCAAGCTCCTCCTGTCAATATACATATTATATATATACACACACATTACACATATTATAAATAATAATATATGTATTATATACATATTATACATAAAATATACATATATAATAATATACATATTATATAGGTGTGTGTGTATATCTATTTCTAAAGTCAACATATGCTTAATGGGAACACAGTGAAAGCATTCTCATTTGAGAGTGGAATAAGATAAGCAAGTTCACTATCATTATTTTTATTTAACTTTAATCTGGAGATACTAGCTAATGTAATTAGGCAAAAGAAATGAGTTAAAAGTATCAGGTTGGAAATGAGAAGGTGAAACTATCATTATTTACATTTGGTAAAATTGTAGATCTAAAAAAATCTGAAGAATCAACTGAAAAGTCACTATAAAAAATAACATCTTTCAATAAAATTTATAAATATGAAATTAAACAGAAATAGATACACAAAGTTAATAGATAGGCTTCATATACACGAACAGTAGAGCTGTTGAAAGAAACGTCACCCGTTTACAAAAGCCACTGAACAGATAAAATATCTGGGAATATCCTTAAAGAATCTGCCTGATCTATATGAAGAACACTTAAGAGCTCCCAAGGGATACAAGAAAAACTTTTTAAAATGGAAAGGAATGGCATATTTTTGGATAGGAAGCATCAGTGTCGCAGAAATGGTTCATTTTCCCTCAACGAATCTATCATTTTAAAGTGAGCCCAATTAAAAAGTGTCAACAGGATTTCTCCCGGAAATAGACAAACTGTTTCTAGAGTTCGTGTGGGCAAAAAAAGAATAATCCAGAGTAGACAATCACTGTTTTCCCAAGAAGGCAGATAAAGAGGAACCAGTTACAAAATATTAAAATGTACGCAAAGCTCTGACACTTAAGACCACGTGATAATGATGCGTGAATAGACAGATCACTTCAAAAGAAGGTCCAGAAACGAGACAATCATCCACAGAAATGTAATATACGTTAGAAGTGCCATGTTGGAGCAGTGTGGAAATGCTGAATTATTCAACAAATTATATTGCAACTACTGGTGATGTTGGGGTGGTTCCATCCCTCTCACCTCTTACGAATAGATTCGAGATTTAAATACAAAAAACCTGGAGCCATAAACATCCTAGAAGGGACTGACTAGCCTGAGCTGACCTAAAACTTAGAGCCATAAAAGAAATTATTGGTATCAATGACAAAAAATTAAATATTTCCAAATGGCAAATGGCACCATAAGCAGAGTCAAAAGACAGACAACAAACCGGGAGAAGTGATTGCGATTCAAAGGACGTGTATAAAATCAGAAATAAAATATGGTCTGCCTAAAAGAAAAACTGATCAAGGCTATGAGCAGGCAGGTCGCAGAGAATGAAATACAAATGCCTCTTAAATGTGGGGAAAGATGCTCAAACTTGCTCGTAATAAGATAAATAAATAATTAAACTATCCCCAGAAACTCTTCACTTATCAGATTCCCAAGCTCCAAAAATTTGATAGTCCGATAATTGGCAAAGATGTGGGGGAGAGGCTCTCTCAAACTTTGCTAGTTGGGGCTATAAATTGGCAGGACGTCTCGGAGGGCAAATGACAGTACCTGTCAAAATGACAAATGTACCCAGAAATTCCACTTCCAGGAATTTATCCTCCAGATACACTCACACACGGTTGCCAGGTGCAGCATCGTCTGTAAGAGCGAAAGTTTGGAAACAACCTAAATGCCCACCAGTAGGGAAGAGGTTGAATCGATTATGGTGCATGCATCCCATGGAATCGTATGCAGTCCTCAAAATGAATGAGGTGTCTGTTTAAATGCTAACAGGGAGTGAGTTCCAAGATACCCTGTAAAGAAAAAAAGCAAGGTACAGAACCTTATATACCATGCGTTATCATTGGTGGAAATGTATTTGCTTGCATATGAAAAAAATCTCTAGGAGAATACAGAAGGCGCTGATACAATGTGCTGCTTCTGGGGAGGGGAACTAGGTGGCTAGGTGGGAAGGGAAACTTTTACTCTATTCCTGTTTGTACTTTTTGAATTTCAAATCCTGTCGGTATCCGACCTAGCCAAAAACACATTTTAGAGACATATTCTAATCAAATAAAAGTATAGCTCCAGTCTGCCTTTTCCTCGGCATCTCCACTGCCACTTCTGTTTTCTTAATGACTTGGTGACTCAAATGGCTCCTCGTACAAGGAACTGCCCCGAACTACTCTAAGTAGTTTTCTATCTTCCCACCATGTTCTTTCCCATCGCTACACTCAGTGATAAGAGCTCTGAAAGTCATGAACACTTTGACATTGTGTTCTGTTTGTTCTGTTTGTTTTGTTCTATTCATTTATTAATTTACTACTTGTCACCTGATTCCCTGACTGACCATGGCAGGAATTTTTTTTTCAAGATTGTATTTATTTATTTATTTATTACAGAGACAGAGACAGACAGACAGACACAGCAGGGGGAGGGGCAGAGGAAGAGGGAGAGAGAGAATCGCAAGCAGACTCTGTGCTGGGCTCGCCCCACGCAAGACTCGATCTCACGACCCTGAGATCATGACCTGAGCCGAAATCAGGAGAGGGTTGCCTAACAGACTGCCCCACCCAGGTGCCCCCCATGGCAGAAAATTCTTAATGGTTGATTTATCTCTGTAGACCTAGCATTTAGGCCTGCATCTGATGCATTTAATATTTGTCAAATGATTCAAAGTTTACAAAGAATGAGACTGTCTCATATGGATATTCTTCTCAGTAAGGAGGGTCAGGGCAAATATCATTGCCCGCATTTTCTAGAAGAGGAAATTAAGGCTCAGAAAGGATTTGAAGGTTTAGGGGTTTTTTAAATTTTATTTATTTATTTGACAGAGAGTATAAGCAGGGAGAGCGGCAGGGAGAGGGAGAGGGAGGAGCAGACTCCCGCTGAGGGGATAGCCCAACGTGGGGCTCGATCCTGGGATCGTGACCTGAGCCGAAGGCAGACGCTTAACAGACTGAGCCACGCAGGCGCCCCAAGGTTCAGAAGGGATTTGTCTGAGGCCACTCAGCTGGTGACGTGGCAATGCTGAGATTACTGCTTCCAATCCAGGGCTCCTTACATCAGCGGGGCTATCCCGCCCCGAAGCCTAGGACCACTCAGCTAGAGCTTCACTCCCACCCCAAGGTACTCTGGGCAAATTCCCAGACTACTATCCAATGCAGGGGTTCTTAACAGGGACCCCCTCGGTTGGTTTTAGTAAGCCTGTCGACCTTTTTAGATTGCATGGAGAATTTTGCATGTGAGTTCATTCTACGGGGAGAAGCTTCTCAAAGGATCTGTGACACGCCACCACCAAGTGAGTCCCTATGTCAAAGATTCATCTGTTATGGCTTCAGAAGGTGTTCATCTTGGGTAAATAGCTAGGCTTGTCAAGGAATCTGAAGCGCCAGGTCTGGAGTCACTAGTATAAGCCGTCACAGAAATGCATTCGTGCTGCCAGAAAAACAGAATGGACAGAATCTGAATACCCCTCCCCCCGCCCCACCCCCACCTCAACACGCCTCCCTGATGGCCCCAAGAAAGACTAGAAAACACATCCCTTTCTTTAGTAACTTCTGAAGCCACGAAGCATTAAAAGAAGAAAGAAAGAAAGAAAGAAAGAAAGAAAGAAAGAAAGAAAGAAAGAAAGAAAGAAAAAGAAAGAAAGAAAGACTTCACACCTTTGTCCCACATAATAACGTAGTCTACCAGAAAGTTCAGCACGGGTCCCACGCACAAGTTCAAAATCCTGTTACAAGACTGGAGCCCTGTAATTTATTTATCCAGAACAACTTCTTTATCTACTTCTGGGCTGTTGTGAGGAATTAGCAATTGCTCAATAGACTGCGAAGCAAGGTGAAGGTAGCTTCTCCCCTTGAAAGAAGTGTCTATCAGACAATAGTGGATCTTCCCTCGTATCCTCCCCCCAAACCTCCCCCTTCACCTCAGGCAGAGAAACAAGGCTGATTTTGTTTCTCTTCCTGCATTACCAACACCCTCTTCTTGACAAAAGCACCCCTAAGTGCTGCTTTGGTAAAAAGACAGTCTTGGGATAGAAATGACCTAGCTCGAGCGTCTATTTTCTATAAAGCTTTGGGCAAGTCATATGTTCTGACTGAAACCCAGTTTTCTCATCCATAAAATAGGAGTAATACTCCAATTTCAGATTAGTGCCAGGCCCTTAAGCATTCAGGAATGGTGGTTATTATTGTAATTGGGTGCTGTTTCCAGCCCAGGCCCTCTGCCAGAGTCTCTTCTGTGGAGCAGCCTGAAACCATGTCTCCACAAAGAGCAAATAAACAGACCCAGGAACATGTAAATGGGATCATACAGTATGCAATCGTTTGTGTAAGGCTTCTTTCATTCAGCATAATGTTTTGAAATTCATCTAGGTCTCAAGTATATCAGTAGTGGATATTTTCCATTGTATGAATACACCACAATTTATTTAGCCATTCTGTTGATGGACATCTAGGCTGTTTCCAGTTTTTGCCTATTGTGAATACAGGTGCTAAGAATATTCCAGTACAAGTCTTTGTCTGAACATGCGCTTTCGTTTTTCTTGGGTAAATACCTAGGAGTGCAATTGCTAGGTCATAGGAAAGGTGCATCTTTAACTTTAAAGAACTGCCAAATCTTTTTCAAAAGTGGGTGCACCATTTCCCACTCCCATCGACAATATATGAGAGTTCTAGTTTCTCCACAACCTTCCCACCTAGAAGTGAGGTTTGTTCTAATCGGACAATCATCTAGAAGGAAGGATTTGCTGACACAAGAACTCCTCTCTTCCTTCTTGATGTCAACTTTCTCGCTGGATTTTTAAGGCCTTCCATGGTTTTCTGGAAACTTTTCTTCGATTTCTTATAGGTTCTGAAGATAAGTAAACTCTATCCCAAGAGGAATTAACCTGAACGAATTTGGATTTGTTGAAGTTAAACAGAAGGTGCATGAAAAACATAGATTAGGGGCTCCTGGGTGGCACAGCGGTTAAGCGCCTGCCTTCAGCTCAGGGAGTGATCGTGGCGTTATGGGATCGAGCCCCATGTCAGTCTCCTCTGCTATGAGCCTGCTTCTTCCTCTCCCTCTCCCTCTGCTTGTGTTCCTTCTCCCCCTGGCTGTCTCTATCTCTGTCAAATAAATAAATAAAATCTTAAAAAAAAAAACATAGATTAGTCAGCCTCCCTGACATCATGAGAATCGCTAAGACTCAAGTTACTTGATCGATCTATTTTAAATCGAATTCCCTGAGTAAACAAACACTCAACTGCTATCGGTTCACATAACCCAAGGGTGACCAGATGATAGCACATTTCATCTGCTAACTAAATCCTATTTGGAGAAGCCCATTTCAGGTTTAGTAAAACTAATGTGAAGGAGGACTAGAAATTCCCATTACCAAAAAGCTTAACTTTGGAAAGACCCTTCAACCTCACAGAATTTTGTAGGAGGAAGGGGCCCTCCTATTCACCTAGCCCGGTTTCTTCTCAAACTCTGATGTAAATAAGAAGCAGGTCAAGTCGGCAGATTGGTAAGACCCACAGACTCACTCTGTCAGCCAGGACACAGGAATTTTCAGTTTTATCAAGCACCTGATGCCTGTGCCAGTTGTCTGAAGACCTCAAACCACAATTTGCGGAAAACTAATTTAATCTAACCATTCTTCCCCCACGAAGAGCCAATTTATGACAGAACAGTTAAAAGCCACCACCGCAGCAACAACAACAAAAAAAATCGATTTCCTTTATTTTCCTATTCTTGGAATTTCCTAGGTCCAGCTGCAGGGGAGGAGAAAAACTTGTAGTCTATTTAAAAATCTGTTTGCGGGGGCGCCTGGGTGGCACAGCGGTTAAGCGTCTGCCTTCAGCTCAGGGCGTGATCCCGGCGTTGTGGGATCGAGCCCCACATCAGGCTCCTCCGCTATGAGCCTGCTTCTTCCTCTCCCACTCCCCCTGCTTGTGCTCCCTCTCTCACTGGCTGTCTCTATCTCTGTCGAATAAATAAATAAAATCTTAAAAAAAATTTATTTGCAAAGCTCTTCCCCTTGTATATGTTCTCATTCCCAGGCTGTTGAAGTTTGCTCTTTTGTGAATATATCCGGCAAGGGTTAATTTCCAAGAAGCATGGTGTGGGTGCCAGAGATAGAGTCTGGCACACAGGGTGTAGTGGGAGAGCAGGGACTGGGGCCCGCACAGAAGCCTTCTGGAATCTGGTCCTGCCTCAAGACCGATGCCATGCACCTACAAGACTCTACTTTGTTGTGCTGCTCACCTCAACAATGAATTCTATTTTATTTTATTTTTTTTTTTTTAAAGATTTTTATTTATTTATTTGACAGAGATAGAGACAGCCAGCGAGAGAGGGAACACAAGCAGGGGGAGTGGGAGAGGAAGAAGCAGGCTCATAGCAGAGGAGCCTGACATGGGGCTCGATCCCAGAACGCAGGGATCACGCCCTGAGCCGAAGGCAGACGCTTAACCGCTATGCCACCCAGGCGCCCCGTTTGAATTCTATTTTAAGTTCTCCTCTAGGATGTCTCTTCTAGGAAATACGATGATTTCAAACATAATAAAAGGCAAAGCTGAATCGCAGATCTAGGGTCAATTTTTCCTAACACGTACTCTAATCCACTGAAAGCTTCCCTGAGCAACTAGGTTTCGGCTAAGCAACATGGGGGAGGATGGCTGTGCCTGTGTGCTTCTCACCTGCCCAATGCATCTGCCACTTAAGTCTTCAGAGTTCTAAAACTATGATTGCTTACTATTCATAAAATCGTTCCTAAATACACAAAAAGCCCTTCAGTCCTTGGCTAGTGTTTCTGCAGGAAGAGCTGAAACGTAACTACTTTTTAACAGAGTTGAGTCATTGTATTTGGCTTCAAACATGTGCCTTCTAGAAAGAGGCATGTAGATAGCAGCATGTATATGGGATGTGCCATCGTTTCCTTGCAAAAATTTGGAAGATTTATTCTTGATTGTACCAATGGCTGGTAGTCCCCAGGTGATGTATCCAGGGATGTCTGCAGTCACCATGCAGCTGCTCCATTGTGCTGGCAATGAACTTGGCTCCATTTGCCTACTTTATTTTGCTGCAGAACACAATATATATTACGTGAATATGCAGGTATACCTCAAAGGAAAGAACACGTGCATCCCCCCCAAAAAATGTGCTGTAAAGTAAGTTTGGATTAAATGAATCTGACTTACCATTGACTTCTATTATAGAACCAAAAGTACATACCACAGGGGTAGGAAAATTGGTCCTTGAACATAATACATTTATACTTAATAATGCAGCAGTGCCTGTAATGAGACATATTCAAAGGGAAAACAATAACTCTCTGATAAAATATTAACAATAATGCACTTGTACTGAATATAAGTCACATTATTTTAAAACCACTGCAAGTAGAACTATAAAACAGGGCCAAGTTCTAAAAGCCTGATTGTCTGCTTCACATGTGGTTTCCAAGAGGCAATCAAACTATTAAATTTCCACAGTTTACCAGCCATAAATGGCAAAATACTTCTAATTTCACATCCATTTTTGCCTTATTCTGGGGGTGGGAAAGGACTACTAGTGTTCATCTGCTCTTGAAAATTCCATGTTCTGGCTGAGAAAAAAGGGTAACCTATATGCATTCACTTATTCATTCATTCACTCATGTAGAGGCCTACTACGGCTCAGACATCTGCGAGTTGCCGAGGTTAAAAAAATAAAATACCAAATTTCTGTTTTCAGGGAGAACAACAAGAAAGCAGACAAGTGCCCGACAGTGCCCAGATAGTGAAACACAAGGTGTTAGTGCAATCTAGAAACGCAATTAATACAGATCTCTGAAAAATGGTGCTGGATTTGAACATTTAAGATAAGATCCCGAGCTGGTGGCCCTATGGCTCAATCCAGCCTGAGAGTGAGTTTTACTTGGATTTGGATTTTTAGATTTTAAAAAAGAGGGAGAAAGCTAACATTTGTAAATTGGGAGATTTCACACACAGAGAAAAAATCGTGGTTTTTGGTTTTTCAAGAAATATCAAATGATCTGATGATATTAGGCATGAGTTTCCATGTGGCAACAATTGGAGTGAGTGAGTTGTAGCTATCCCTTTTTCAGAAGGGCGTTAAGCCAGCTAGCTAATAATGATTCCCCCACTATCACCTCTGGCTGCCCTAGCATTGGGAATGAGAATCAGTTGCCACTTTTTTATTTTTTATTTTTATTTATTTTTTTTTAAAGGTTTTATTTATTTATTTATTTGACAGAGAGAGAGAGACAACCAGCGAGAGAGGGAACACAAGCAGGGGGAGTGGGAGAGGAAGAAGCAGGCTTCCAGCAGAGGAGCCTGATGTGGGGCTCGATCCCACAACGCCGGGACCACGCCCTGAGCCGAAGGCAGACGCCCAACCGCTGTGCCACGCAGGCGCCCCAAGTTGCCACTTTTTTAAAAAAATTGAGATATAATTGACATTTATCATCACACTCGAATTGTTGTTTTCTTGTAGTAGGAAACTGTCTCTTTGAATCTGTGTCTTTATATAAAGGAGAAAACTGAAAGACCAACATGGTCACCTCTTTTAAGAAAATGGAAGTGAGCATATTACTTCTGTTTGGCCTTCGCTCATTGCATTGGAGTCAGAATCTCTTGTTCTAAGAACCAGTAGGAATTAGTCAAATGGAGAACAAGGAGAGAAGGTAGGAAGAGTATAGGGAGTAGCATATGCAATATAATAGCTGTGTGGTCGATGTATGGGATTGTAGATAGTTTGACATGAATGGAGGGTGGAGGTGTCTGTAAGGGAAAAGCAAGAGATGAGCCAGAAAGAAGTCTAAGCCAGTTTTCTTCCAGGACAAAACTCCGTCACTAAGAACTTTGAGGAGATGATTCCACGTCAGCCCCAGCCTACTTCTTCATTCCAGGCACTGAACACCAAGACTAGCCCATATTACTTATTTGATTTGGGTTCCAAATAGGACTGCCAAATGAAATACAGGATGTCTAGTTAAATTTGAATTTCAGATAAACAATGAATAATTTTTTGGAATAATAGTTGGGACATACTTATACTAAAAAAAAATATATTCATTGCTTATCTGAAATTCAAATTTATCTGGGTAGCCGGTACTTTGATTGCTAAACTGGTGACATTTAACAGCTAGGTTCTAACAGGGTGATTATTTCTATTTTTTCTAGCTTATTCTTGCTTCCATATTAAAACACAGTTGTCAACTTATTACTTTAAAATAAAACTGTCCTCCAAGATATCCCAAGTAAACTTTAGTGTGATGGTAGAAAATTAACCAATTCTTTTTGTATTGATCTTCTTCTCACCATATGTTGCCTTAGCCTTCTTTAGATACCTTAATGTTCATCCATCTTGCATTCAACACTGTGACATGGAGAAATTACCAAGGGAGTCTGTAAGCTATTGGTGACCTACATGGAGAAAAAAGAAGTGGTCACAAGAGAACAAGATATGAAGACCCTAAAACAAAAGACCAACTCCCTGAACTAGTAACACACAGCCAGAGAGAGATTGAAGATCTAGGGGTCTAACAAGACATCATACCTGTAATTAGCTGATAAATTTGAAGTATTTGGTAAAATGTTGTTTATATATTATTTACCCAAAATGTGATTTTGTTAAGCTCAAATAATTTTTTTCTTGCAATTTTCCAAAACCCTTGTAAGTGAAGGCAAGCCCTGTATTCCACTATGGAGTGATCTCCAGGATATGTTGTTTAAAAAAAAAGTAAGGAGAGATGGAAAGGAAAGAATATTCATATGTAGCTATATGGTTTTACTTGCAAAAGCAAACAATAAAGCATATATCAAAGTGGTAACCCATAGGGGAGGAAGAGGCAATGATGAAAGCTGGATCCTTCTGTATATGTCTTGTTTCATGGATTTGACTTTGGAAACATGCAAATGATTTACATAATTCTAAAAAATTAAGTCAAGAAGAAAAAAGGCACTCCTTAAATATAAAAACAAACGAAATGAATGAACCCGATGCATCTCAAGTTTCTGCCACAATTATTTCAAGTGTCTTTAAAACAGTATTTGGAGGTGGGCTTCTGGAATGGCAGAGTGAGGACCTCCATAAATCTCACTTCCAAAATAGCAGTTAAAACAAAAGCAGCGATTGTCAGAATGAAGTTTTCTCAGAACTCAGGAAATGAACCAAAAGCTTACAACAATCTAAAGAGCATTCATTCAAGATAAACTACTAAACCTCAGTAAGGACAGTGAGTTTGTGACAGTTTAACTTGTCTTATTTCCATATGCCTCACCTCCATTGTGTCCATCCATTAACAGTAAAATCCTATTCTTCTCAAGTGCATATGGAATATTTTATAAGGTAGATCATATGTTAGGTCATAAAACAAGTCTCAACATTTAAAAGGAGTGAAAGCACACAAAGAATGTTCTCTAGCCACAACAAAATGAAACTAAAAATCAATAACAGAAGAGGGGTGCCTGGCTGGCTCAGCCAGTAAACCATGGGACTGTTGATCTCAGGGTCATGAGTTCAAGTCCCACATTGGGTGTAGAGCTTACTAAAAAAAAAACCAAAAACCAAACTTCAAAAAATTTCAAAAATGAAAATCAATAGGAGAAAAAAATTGGGAAAGTCACAAATCAGAAGTTCAACAACACATTCTTAAATAACCCATGAGTCAAAGAGGAAATCAAAAAAGAAATTAGAAAACACTGAGATAAATGAAAACAAAACCACAATGTACCAAAAGTTACTGGTTGAAGCTAAAGTACTTAGAAATTTATAGCTGTCACTACCCACATTAGAAAAGAAGAAAGATTTCAGATCCATAACTTAACCTTGCACCATAAGGCACTAAAAAAAGAAGAGCAAACTAAACCAAAGCAAGCAAAAGGTTGAAAAGAGGCAAGATTTGAGCAGAAATAAATGAAATAGAGAATAGAAAAACACCACAGGGGGCACCTGGGTAGCGCTGTTGTTAAGCGTCTGCCTTGGGCTCAGGGCATGATCCCGGCGTTCCGGGATCGAGTCCCACATCGGGCTCCTCCGCTGGGACCCTGCTTCTTCCTCTCCCACTCCCCCTGCTGTGTTCCCTCTCTCGCTGGCTGTCTCTCTGTCACATAAATAAATAAAATCTTTAAAAAGAAAAAAAAAAAAAGAAAAACACCAGAGAAAAATCAATGAAACCAAATGTGGGTTCTTTGAAAAGATCAACAAAAATGGTCAATCTTTAACTAGACGGATGAAGAAAAATAAGAGAAGATTCAAATTGCTAATCAGAAATGAAAGAGAGGTCTTCGCTAACAACCTTACAGAAACTAATTGAATTATAAGGGAGTAGTATGAACAGCATATACCAATGTATAACAACAAAGTGGGTATCTTAGGAGTACTGGACAAATTCCTAGAAGGACACAAACTACCAAATCTGACTTGAGAAGAGAGAGAAAATCTGAATAGACGTACAAAAGTAAAGAAATTGAATTAGTAATTTACAAATTACTCCAAAGAAAAGTCCAGGCCCAGATGGCTGCTCTGGTGAATTCTACCAAACTTTTCAAGGAGAATTAATACCAGTCCTTCACAACTGATCTGCAAACTGGAAGAGGAGGGGCTCAGCAATTCTACTGCATTCATCGTATTCTCAAGAGAAATTACATGTCTGCGCAGAAACTTGCACATGAATGTTCATAGCAACATTATTAATAGCATTATGGTAGGAAAGGTGGAAACATCCCCAAATGTCTATCAACTGAGGAATGGATAAACAAAACATGGTATACCCATAGAATAGAATATTACTCAGTTATTAAATGGAATGAAGTACTTTTTTTTTTTACATGAAATGTCCACAACAGGCAAATATATTGAGACAGAAAGTAGATATGTAATTGCTTAAGGCCGGTAGTGTAATGGCAGGAATAAGGAGGTCTGATAATGGGTATAGGGTTTCTTTTTGGGGTGATGAAGATGTTCTAAAATTAGGCTGTGCTGATTGCTGCACAATTTTGTGATTATAATTCGTCTGAATAGTACACTTCAAATGGATGAATCATATGTTATGTGAATTATATCTCAGCAAGCTGTTAAAGAAATAACAACAGCCAAAAAACATTTTTTTTCCTGTAATTTGGCCGTAATCCCTATTGGGTATAGATTAAGGACAAAAAGAACAGCAAGGAAATAAAAAACCAAATTCAGTGGACTTCCTGTTAATAGTAATATCCATATGGTTATCTTGAAACTAGTATATGTATGTGTGTGCATAAAATGGGACAAAACAAATAAGGAATTGTGTTATGATTATCAGAAATCAAGTTACATAGCATCAGAGAAAAGAAATACAAATATGAAATCAAGGGGAAGCCCTGTAATCTTAAACTGGAAATATCTATATAATCTTTCTTTCAGAAAAAGACACATTTCTCTAGTTCTGTCCACTAAAAAAGTAGAAATTATGACAATCTAGTGCCCAGATTGGGATCTCCAAATCTACCTTCCATTAAAAGGAACCAGGGCTCCTTGAAAAAGAGCAGATTCCAGTACTGAGTACTGAGGGAGGAAATGTACAAGGTCAGCCTGGAAAATCTTGGGTCACAGCAAAGGAAGCTATCAAACTACTGAGGTCTTGTCAAAATGACACAGGATCCAACCTGAAGTCACTTCCGGTGGCCAAAGATGAGTCAGTCTGAGCATCAAAAGAATAGTGAATGTAATGGATTGAAACACATCAAATATATTTTAAAAATCCATATATCATAAAGATGCTGATGAAAACCAAACTTCATTAGTCAGCTTTGCTAGGCTATCCACTTATTATTTTAAAAACTGACATACAGAGCTGTGGTAGGCAAAACTATAAAGATGGCCCCCTAAAGTTCCTATCTCCGGGTTATTCAAACAGTAAGGTAGCTACTTCTGTGAAAGCAATTTGCAGAAGTTAAGTCCCAAGTTAGTTAATCTTAAAATACAGAGATTTATTTAAGTGGGCTTGCCCCAATCAGGTGAGCTCTTTAAAAGCAAAGGGTTTTCCGGGCACCTGGGTGGCTCAGTCGCTTAAGCAGCCAACTCTTGATTTCAACTCAGGTCGTGATCTTAGGGTTGTGAGATCGAGTCCCGTGTCGGGCTCTGCACTCAGTGGGGAGTTTGCTTGAGATTCTCTCTCTCTCCCTTTCCCTTGGCCCCTCCCCTGCTCATGCTCTCTTTCTTTCTCTCTCTAAATAAATAAATAAAACTTAAAAAAAAAAAAAAGCAGAGTGTTTTCTCCAACTGGTGGCAGAAGAGGAAGTGAAAGATTCAGAGCATGAGGACTCCATGGCCATTTCTGGTTCAAAGATGGAAAAGGCCCCATAAGAATGCAAGTGGTCTCTAGAAGCAGATAGTGGGCGCTCGTGACAACGAGCAAAGAAACAGGGACCTCAGACCTATAACAGCAAGGAACTGGATTCTGCCAAAACCCAAATGAGCTTGGAAGAACTTCCAAGTAA
Organism: Ailuropoda melanoleuca; assembly: GCF_002007445.2. Classification (NCBI taxonomy): domain Eukaryota; kingdom Metazoa; phylum Chordata; class Mammalia; order Carnivora; family Ursidae; genus Ailuropoda; species Ailuropoda melanoleuca. Next base: position 38,282,046 of record NC_048238.1, read on the forward strand.
GATTCGAGCCCAGCCAATACATTGACTTTGCCCTTGTGAGACCTTGGCCCCTAGAATTGTAAAATAATAAATGAGTGTTATTAAAGCTTATACATTTGCGGTGATTTGTTATGTAGCACTAGAAAACTAATCTAAGAAGGAAAAAAAATTAAAAATGTATCCTGTTTTTCTGGCACAAACTGTATTTCAAAGTGTCTTAGTGAGTTTGGACTGCTAAAACAAGTTACCATAAGTTGGGTGGCTTAAATAGCAAAATATAATAATAGTAAATTTATTTCTCATGGTTCTGGTTACTGGGGTGTCCATGATCAAGGTGCAAGACAATGTTTTTTATGGCCAGGGCCTGCCTCCTGGTTTACAGACTGCCATCTTCTTGCTGTGTCCTCACATGGCGGAGAGCAGAGAGAGAGGACATAAGCTCTGTCACATCTCTTCTTATAAGGGCACTAATCACATTCACAAAGGTTCCACCCTCATGACCTAATGACTTCCCAAAGGCACTATCTCCAAAACCATCACACTGGAGATTTGGATTTCAACTTTCGAATTGGGGTGGGGGGCATAACACAAGGTAATAATATGTAGGAGAACATTCTTCTTTATAAAATAATTCAAGGGGCACCTGAGTGGCTCAGTTGGTTAAATGTCCAGCTCTTGGTTTCAGCTCAGGTCATGATCTTGCAGTCATGGGATTGAGTCCTGTGACTAGCTCTGAGCTCAGCATGGAGTCTGCTTCAGATTCTCTCTCCCTCTCCCTCCTGCTAATTCTCTCTCTCTCTCTCATAAATAAATAAAATCTTTAATATAATTCTAGGCAATAAATGCAAATAGAACGCTGGAAGTAGGATGTTTCCATTCTGCAACCCCAAATGAAATCATGGAATGAGATGAAGATGGTCAATGACTGCTAAATCCATTAGGTGAAATGTCAGATCAAACTGACAGCACCTAAACTCTGATCACACAAAGTGAAATGTCCTGATGTGATACAATGGGAAGCATACAATGCTACCTCTGTGGTATTCTTGCCAAAAGAACAAAATCTGAATTCCATCAAGCTTCCATAGCAGTATGTGAAAATACGGGAGAGGGTTAGAGGAACACTAAATGATACCATAAAGATAGGATTGGCCAAATGGAGAACATAAGAAATTTCTTAAAGCAATGACCCAGAACGAGATTTAACAGGTATAGCAACCAAATGAAATGTGTAAACTGAGTTTGGATTCTGATTTAAATAACCCAATTATTAAAAAAAAAAAATTAGGACATTTAGGGAAAGCTGAATACAGATGAGATATTAAGGACTTATAATTAATATGAATAGGTATGGTAATAGTATTGTGGTTATATATATATTTTTAATTACAAGTACTTATGGAAGCTTTTATGGGTAATGATGTGGTATCTGAGATACATCTTAAAAGACTCCAGAGAAAAGAGAAAAATGGGAGCAGAATAGAGGAAACAAAAATGGTAAAATGTTGGTCATTGCTGAAACTGGATAATATATGGTATTTTTGTGTATAGCTGAAAATTTTCATGATATAAAACTTTTATTTTTATTTTTTTATTTCTTTTTTTTTTTTTAAAGATTTTATTTATTTATTCGACAGAGATAGAGACAGCCAGCGAGAGGGAACACAAGCAGGGGGAGTGGGAGAGGAAGAAGCAGGCTCACAGCGGAGGAGCCTGATGTGGGGCTCGATCCCAGGACCCCGGGATCACGCCCTGAGCCGAAGGCAGACGCTTAACGACTGCGCTACCCAGGCGCCCCAAAATGAGGTGTTTTTTTTTAATGTTCTTATTAAGACTTTCTGTCTAAAGAATAACTTTTCAGCTTTGGTCCATCCTAGGACTAGAGAAGTAAGTATGAAAATATTACAGAGCAATACTGAAATAATATTTTTTTCAGTATGTTCTTTAACAGGTATTGGCCCGTGATATTCCAGTTTGGGTATTGCAAATAGTTAAAGGCAAATGTAAATAAAAGCGCCCTACTTCTACCCATAATGCAATACTTCCACCCACACTCCAGAAGGAAAAAAATGAAAAGGACATATAATATCAGGTGTTAGCAAGGATATGGAACATTTGAATCTCCTGTAGGCTGCCTGGTAGGAATTGGTATAACCACTTCAGATAACCATTTGGCAGTATTTACTAAAAATGAACATACCTGTAACAGCAACTCTACTCCTAGGTATTAATACCCACACATATGTTCACAGAAGCACATTTATTTAAAAAAAAAAAAACCACAAAACCTCTCACTGGAAATAACCCAAGTGTTCATCAATGGTGGAATGGATAAATAAATCCATTTAGTTCATTCATACCATAAAACACTACAGAGCAGTAAAAACGATGAACTACAGCTATGAGTAATAGCCTGCTTGAATTTCACAAACATCACATGGAGCAAAAGAAGCCAGACCAGGGGCTCCTGGGTTGCTCAGTTGGTTAAGCGCCAGCCTTCGGCTCAGGTCACGATCCTGGAGATCCAGGATTGAGCCCCGGGTCGGGCTCCCTGCTCAGTGGGGAGTCTGCTTCTCCCTCTGACCCTCCCCTCTGTGTTCTCTCTCTCTCTCAAATAAATAAAGTCTTTTTTTAAAAAAAAAGAAGAAGAAGAAGAAGGCAGACCACAAAAAATAATGCAATCTACATGACTCCACTGATACAAGGCAGGGGTCGTCAAACTATAGCTCGTGGGCTGGCCACCTGTTTTTGTAATTAAAGTTTTATTAGAACACAGTCACACTCCTTTGTCTGTGGATCGTCATTAGCTGCTTTAGCACTACAACTGCAGAGCTGAGTAGTTGTGACAGAGACCATCTGGCCTGCACGCTGAAATATTTATTATCTGGCTCCTTAAGATAAAGTAGGCCAGCCCTTGATATAAAGTTCAAAAACAGGCAAAATTAATTTGTGGTATTAGGAGTCAGGGGAGTATCCAGGGCCGGAAAACTACAAATATGACTGTGAGTTTGTGCTGTTCTCAAAACCACGAAAGAAAATGTCACCGAGATCACAGATGAGACAGCTATTACAAGTAAGGATTTCTGGGTTTTATTGACGACTATTGTGTGCATCATTATGACCTCATTAAGACAGGTTTCCACGGACACACTTACAAGGATTGAAGTAGAGGTAAAACATTAGTCTAGAAAATTGTCTTTGTAGGGGCGCCTGGGTGGCACAGCGGTTGGGCGTCTGCCTTCGGCTCAGGGCGTGATCCCGGCGTTACGGGATCGGGCCCCACATCAGGCTCTTCTGATATGAGCCTGCTTCTTCNCTGCTTCTTCCTCTCCCACTCCCCCTGCTTGTGTTCCCTCTCTCCCTGGCTGTCTCTATCTCTGTCGCATAAATAAATAAAATCTTTTAAAAAAAAAAAAAAAAGAAAAGAAAATTGTCTTTGTAAATTTAATACCAATTCAACCAAGGCCGATTCTCTCTCTCTCTCTCTCACACACACACACACACACACGCGCGCGCACACACACACACACATATACCTCATACATAATATTCGGCAGTGTCTAGAAATATTGGCTGTCATAAGTTGGGGTAGAAGGTTCTGGTAACTAGTGGAGAGAGACCAGGGGTGCTGCAAAACATCCCACAAAGCCCAGGACAGCTCTCCATATTATATATTTAATTATATATAATTATAATATATAATTAAATATATAATAAATATATATTTATATATGTTATTAATTATACACGATTATAATATGTAATAAATATATATAATAAATATATAATAAATACCCAGACCAAAACAATATATATTTATATATATATATATAATATTTAATTAATTTATTTATTTTTGAAGTAGGCTCCATGCCCAGCACAGAGTCTAATGCAGGGCTTGAATTCATGATCCTGAGATCAAGACCTGAGCTGAGATCAAGAGTCAGATGCTTAACCAACTGAGCTACCAGGTACCCCTGTATATTTATTTTTATATTCTTACTTTTATTTTAGCTTGCACAATCTATCAATGTAAATCAGAAGAAAGAGTTTTGTTAAATTCTCACAATGTAATTGTTCATTGTAAATTTCTCCCTGTAATTCTGTTTGAAATGATGTTGTTAACAAAATAAAAGTTGAAGAAATGGTTCCATCTCTTTATTTTAAAACTTTCTGCATTGTTTTGTTTAGCTGTGGCTTTTATAGGCTAATTGTAGCTGCATTCTGTTCCATTTACTCAATCAGACCGTCTTTGTCATGTATTGAATCTACCTGTAAACATTACTGAGGATTGCTGATACACGTGGACCAATTTTATCTTGTTAGCATTTGTTTTCTGTTTACTATCATTTTCCTTCTTTTCCTGCCTCTGCTAGTTTGGGAATTACAGATTGCTTTTCTGTGATTTTAGTGCTTATCCCTAAAGCTTACATCCATACTTCACTACAGATTTTTCTAACAAACTCTAAAGTTAGTATTTTTGTTCCCTCCTGACCATAACACAGGTTTTTTTCTTTTTAAAGATTTTATTTATTTATTCAACAGAGATAGAGACAGCCAGCGAGAGAGGGAACACAAGCAGGGGGAGTGGGAGAGGAAGAAGCAGGCTCATAGTGGAGGAGCCTGATGTGGGGCTCGATCCCATGACGCCGGGATAACGCCCTGAGCCGAAGGCGGACGCTTAACTGCTGTGCCACCCAGGCGCCCCCATAACACAGGTTTTAATACTCTTTAACTCTCTATTAAATAACATCTCCCTCCATAATATTTACATTGTTACCTAGAGTTTCGTTTTTGCTTTCGTAATACAATAAAATGTTTTCTTTTTAAGGTAATATTCAACAGGTAATTAAACGTGCTGACATATTTTGTCAATTTCTGTTCCCACTGCTATTTCTTATACTCCACGCCTTCTCTCTGGCTTCCCTTTTCTCCCTGAAGGACATCATTTAATAAGTCTTCTAGCAGGTATGTATGAAAAGCTCTTTATTTTGTCCCCATTTTTTGAAAATGACATTTTAACGGGAAATAAATGTCTAGGTTGCTGTTATTTTCCCCTCAATACCTTGAAGATACTACTCTATTGTCTGTAAATGTCACGAGGAATCTGCTATTAGACAAATTGTTGTAGCTTTACAAGTAATTTTTCACCCTAGGAATAACCTTTGAGATTTTCTCTTCATCATTGATGCTTTGCAATTTTGCTTCAGTATTTCTTGGCTGTAGATTCTTTTATCTGGTTTGATATTTAGCACTTTTGATCCAAAAACTCACGTTTTCAATTTTGGAAAATTATCAGCTTTTACATCTTGAAATAGTGATTCTCTTCCGTTTCCCCAACTTGCTTAGCTTAGAATTCCTATTTTTATCCTCTGGGTCTCTTAACTACTCTTTCATAATCGTTTTTAATCTTTTTTTCTTTTTTTTGTGCTCTGTTTTAGGGGATTTCATCCAGACTCCTTTTTAATTCCCCAAATTGTCCCTTTAATTGTGTTTGATCTAGTTTATCCCATCTTTTATGTTTTTTTAAGTTTTCAATTATGTTTTTGATTTAAAAATGTGTAATTGATTCTTTTTCACATCCACCCATGCTTGTTTCTTTTCTGCTTATTTTTATTTATAATTCCATGTACTTGTGAATACAAACTATTCTGTCATTCTTCTCTTTGAACATCCTAATATAGTTCTTTTTCAATCTTTGACTGACTGTTCCATAAATTACTATTGCCTGCAATTAATTTATTACCAAATTATTGATTTATAGTTTATCTTTCTTGACCTTAGATCTTCGTACATATTTTTGGCATTTGGGCTAACAGGGTCTTTTGAAAGGCACATGGGTGGTCTCCAACTTCCTCCATCTTTCTCCCATCTGTCACCCCACTCTCAGGGAATTGAGTACAAAATCAGGTTTTATGATGGCATTTTTGAGGTCTTGTCAGATGGTGTCCCATGGGTGACTTGATTCTGTTGCAGATACCAAGACTGTATTTGTGTCCCCCCCAATCTTCCTAGATCTATAGATTGCTAAAAGCCATAACCTTTACAAATTACTGGACATAGCTTTTTTTTTTTTTTCCCCTCTGCATGTTTACTAGATGAGGAAGTACCAGACCAGCCATTGGCTTTAAGCAGAGACCTGACAACCATGTTCCTTCTTGCATGGGTTCTAATTAGCTCGTTTTACCCTGCAGAACCCTGCAGAACCACCATCAGCTTCCAAACCCAGAGCCTCCCAAACCTTAGGCTTTATGTCCTCATCAATTTCTATCTCTGTTCAGTCTCTATCCAAGCAGCTGTTCATCTTGCTTTTATGTGTGGCTATGTGTTTTTCCTTTTTCCTTTTACGTCATCTTTGTCAATGTTATGAATTTAAACAAGAGAAGGTATACTGTGTACTATCTCATCAGGAAGCCAATTCCATAACTTTTCACCAGTTGTCTTTGTCTAACAACAACATTCCAGCACTGGTCTGCCTCCAAATCGTCAAAACTGCTTTGAAACCACTCTCTTATAAAGTCTTTCTAGATGAATTCCATCTATATCATGGACACTTTTCTGCTTTGCCTTTAACTATATTGTAATTATTTTTCTTGGTGTCTGTCTTTTAAAGGCCTGAAGCATGTTTCATAATTATCTTCGTACCCTCCGGAATCTAGCAGATTGTCTAGCATATAGTAGGTGGTCAATAAAATTTTGTTTTATTAAACCAAATGGAATGGTGCAAAGGCCCCCCCAAAATTCAAAAGAACTTTCTTTTAAACACTTAGAGGCATAACTCAGAGAATTCATGGGTTCAGTTCCAGACCACCTGCAATAAGGTGAATTTCACCATAAAGTTAGTCAAATGAATTTTTGGTACCCAGAGCATATAAAAGTTATGTTTACACTAGACTTTATACTATTAAGTGTGCAATAGTATTATGTCTAAAAAAATGTACGTACCTTAATTTAAAAATACTATTGCTAAAAATGCTTACCATCGTCTGAGCTTTCAGCAAGTTGTAATCACTGATCACAGATCACCATACCAAATATAGTAATAATGAAAATATTTGAAATACTGTGAGAATTACCAAAATGTGACACAGAGACATGAAGAGAACAAACACTGTTGGTGCCCATAGACTTGTTCAATGCAGGGTTATCACAAACCTTCAGTTTGTTAAAAAAAAAAAAACAAACCAAAAACCAAAAAAACCCATTATCTGTGAGTCACAAAAATGGTGAAGTGCAATAAAATGAAACATGCTTGTCTATGCAGCCTTTTAAAGCTTTTGTCTGAATATGAACTTAAATTAGAATGGAAATGGAGAAGCCAGATTCATGAGAACATTTCAAAGAGAGAGTCAGTGGGACTTGTGTGACATTAGATATGGTGGAAGAAGATGCTAGAACTAATTACAAGATTTCTAACTCAGGTGAGGAGACACCTGATGCTAATGTTATCCAACACAACAAACACTGAGGAGAAAGCAGATGTGCAGGAAACAATAGTTCATTCTAAGCTATAACAAGCTTGATGAACTTTTCATACATCATCTCCGTGGGTGAGATTGGTGTCAGGATGTCATATTTATAATACATTTGAAAAAAATCTCTGATCACAAAATTTTGTCTGGAATGTAAATGGTGTAATATTTTGATAGTTATTGGAGATTATCCACAACAATTTAGGAAATGTAATAAATAAAAACATCTTGTGTAAAATTGTCATTCTCCCAGAGTTTGCATAATTTCTCTTGATGAGGCATATAACTGTTGAAGCATTTGCTTAATTGATAATTTGTGCATAATTTTCTAAACTTTGGAACATAATTATCATCACTTGTGTCTGAGTTAACACTGAAATGAAACACTTTGGTGAAATGTTTTAGACACTAACAAAGTTTTAAAGATGGCAAATAAGGAAGAAAGAAAATTTTTGATTAATGTAAGAGCAGCAGGTTTCTGTCAAGCTCCATACAACTTAGTATGTTTCCCGGTAAAATAAATTTGGACATAATCAGAGCATTAATCTAAAGCAAATTTGAGTACAATTTTAACGAGTTAAACCAAGATCAGAAGATTTTAGTTTTGGGGTGGCTGAGTGGCTCAGTCAGTTAAGCGTCTGACTCTTGATTTCAGCTCAGGTCATGATCTCAGGGGCCCTGCATCAGGCTTCACGCTCAGCAGGGAGTATGCTTGAGATTCTCGCTCTCCTTCACCGGCTCCCTTTACCCCTCACCCCCCCACACACATCACACATTCTCTCTCAACTATTTGAGAGAGTGAGAGAGAGAGCTCCTGTGAGCTGGGGGATGGGAGCAGACAGGGAGGGAGACAAGTAGACTCCCTGCTGTGCAAGGAGCCCAACCTGGGGCTCCATCCCAGGACCCTGAGATCATGACCCGAGCTGAAATCAAGAGTCAGATGCTTAACTAACTGATCCACCCAGGCGCCCCAAATAAATCTTAAAAAAAAAAAAATAGTTTTAATTCCAATTTTCCATTACCTACTTGAATGTGGACAAGTCATTTAAAATTTCCACACCTGTCTCCTTATCTTTCAAAAGGAATTACCATTCAGGATCCTCCCAATTCTGCCAGTCTGTTATTCAAGTAGCTGGTGTTTATGCAACCCTCTTGTTTTTCAATTTCTCATTCATTAATACCCACCCTGCTTACCTCATAGGTCTTTTGGGAGGATTAAATGAAATAATGCAAATAAAAAAGTTTTTGAAAAGTTAAAAATGTGAAGTATGATGATGATAGAAGATTTTAAAATCATGATGAAATTGTTTTTGATATCGAACAAGACTCAATTGCCAACTAGTGGAAACTCACTTCCCAAATGGTCAAAATGAGGCACAAAGTGGATATGATAAAAGAACACTGGCACTGCAAGGGACCTTAGCCATCACTCAGATTAAGAAGCTGAGTTCCAGAGAAGGGCTACCAAAATGCTCCAGAGAAACGAGTAACATTTTGTGTTCTGGCTACTATTGTTCCATAACACATCACCACAGATCAAGAGACTTAAAACAACACCATTCATTTTACTTTACCTGGTTTCTGTGGGTCAGGATCTTGGGAAGGGCTCATCTGGGGTGTTCTAGTTTGAGGTCTCTCACCAGATTACGGTCAGATGGTGGCCGGTGCTGGAATAGCTGGGCTGACCAGGTTTCATTTCCTCATGTAATCTCGGCATCTCTCAGTGTGGTCTCTCCAGCAGACTCAGGGCAGTCAGACTGCTTACGTAGCTGCTACCTGCTTCAAGATAGAATATTTCAGCAAAACAGGTGGGAGTTGCATCACCTTTCAGGACCAAGCCTTAAAAGTCTTATGATGTCACTTCTGCTGTATTCTGTTGGTCAAAAGCCTGCCTAGTTTGAGGGGGACAGGACATGGACCCACCTCTTGATGGGAAGAGTGTCAAGATCATGTTCTAAGGAGAGTAGGCAGGATGGTAGATACTGCATGGCCTTCTTTGGAAAATACAATCTGCCACGCTTCACCCCAAGTTCTATTAGTCATACATACCTAGCACTTTGCATAAATTTGGTCGTCAACTCAAGCTGAGCATTAAAATATTTTTAAATCCTAATTTCTTATAGAAAGAAACAATTATGATCAAGTTATTTAAATGTAATAATTTGATTGCAGGAGACCTAATTCCATGCATTTGATTTTCTCCTCCCCACTCCTCCATCCTTTATGGTGGAAAGATCATTGTTTATGTATGCCTAAAAATGAAAAATAAAGAAATAGTGATAAAAACATGTTATCTAGAACTGCTCTGTTCAATATGGTAGTCACTAACCACCTGTGACTATTGAGCACTGGAAATATGGGAATGAAAAACAGATTTTCTTAATGTTGATTTAATTTAATTTAACTCAGGCTAATTTAAATTTTAAAATTGGACACTCAGTTGAGTTATCAGAAATTTTTAATTTAATGTTTGGAACAACTTGAGCACGTGAATCTACTTTTTCAATAGTAAATTTTATGAAAACTAAATGTAGAATAAGTATTTCCAATCAAACTTCAGCATCTGACTTGAAATGTGCCTTAAGTGTAACATACACACTGGACTTCAAAGACTTAGTAAATGTAAGCTATCTCAGTGATTTCTTATATCGACTACATGCTAAATTGATGATGTTTTGGATATATTGAGTTAAATAAAATGTATTATTCAAATTATTTGCACATGTTTGCGGTTATCAGAAAATTTTGAATTATGCGTGTGGCTCGCATTTTATTTGTATTGGATGGCACTGATCTAGAGAGAGGGAGGTAAGTACCAAAATAACGTGTAAAAGGTAAAAGTGGTTTTTCATAACAAAGCTTTATAGAACTAGTTGACAGTTTAAACTACAGGCATATATTTGATAGGAAAATAGAGAGAGATGGGAGGAAGGAAGTCTCTCAGGCCCTAGATCTCACCACCTTGCTTAGGAAACTTCTTTGGTGGCTAGCTTCCATCTGAATACTAAATTATAGCATGTGCATATTTAGTGACTTGTAAACTGTAAATAACTTTTCAACTCTGGAGGTCTCACTTCTTTGTCAAGATCTGATATCTGATTTTACCATAAAATATTACATTGGTTTTAATTATAGATGAATGAAACCTTAGAGATGCTTCTATGTTAGAGACAAGAAAAACAAGGCTAAGCTCTTTTAACAATCTGCTCAAGGTCACACAGTTACCTAGTGACAGAGCTGAGTCACTCTCGTGGTTTACATGGGCTTGGAGAATATGCCCATACAGATAAAATAATTTGTATACTACGTTATTCTAAATCATTACACATTTAATGATAACACGTTTTGGACAAGAACTAAAATGCCCTCCTTCAATATTGTTGATCTCCAGCTCCTATGGTTAAGAAAATACACATTTCAATTTTTTGTCTATTTCCAAAACCTTTCACTTTCCCATTTTTTTTATTTTTTTTATTTATTTTTATTTTTTTTAAAGATTTTATTTATTTATTTGACAGAGATAGAGACAGCCAGCGAGAGAGGGAACACAAGCAGGGGGAGTGGGAGAGGAAGAAGCAGGCTCATAGCAGAGGAGCCTGATGTGGGGCTCGATCCCGTAACGCCGGGATCACGCCCTGAGCCGAAGGCAGACGCTTAACCGCTGTGCCACCCAGGCGCCCCTCCCATTTTTTTTAAAACCTAAATCATTGGAGTGGTAAGAAAGGGGATATTAACGGCATTGTTTATTTCAATTATATTCCTATAAAATCGAGCTAAGGCTATCTCAGCCAAACTCTAGATCAAAAAACCCTACAGAAAGCAGTCTTATTTAAAAGACATTATCCTTGGGGCGCCTGGGTGGTGCAGTCGGTTGAGCTTCCGGCTCTTGGTTTTGGCTCAGGTCATGATCTCAGGGTCCTGGGCTGGAGCCCTGTGTTGGGCTCCCTGCTCAGCAGGGAGTCTGCTTGGGATTCTCTCTCTACCTCTCCACCTGCCGCTCCTGCTCCTGCTCTCTGTCTCTAAAATGAATAAATAAATCTTCTAAAAAAGTCATTTTCCTTGTGAAAATCGTCTTCCTGTCAGAAACCGAGCACTTACTTGCGAGTACCTACCAAGAGCAAGGCATTGCGTTAGATGTTATGGGAGATGATGAAAGACTTGTATCCTCAGGGGCGCCTGGGTGGCACAGCGGTTAAGCGTCTGCCTTCGGCTCGGGGCGTGATCCCGGCGTTATGGGATCGAGCCCCACATCAGGCTCTTCTGCTAGGAGCCTGCTTCTTCCTCTCCCACTCCCCCTGCTTGTGTTCCCTCTCTCGCTGGCTGTCTCTATCTCTGTCGAATAAATAAATAAAATCTTAAAAAAGAAAAAAGAAAGACTTGTATCCTCAGATCCTGTTCACTCAATGAGTTTGCAACACAGGCGCCACTGGAAGCAGTACTGTCTCTTGCTAATGCAGCAAGTTCTGATCACATCATAAATAGCTTCACATAAAAATCTTCCCATTGAATTGAATAAAGAAGTCACTTTCAAGTTATGAAATTTAGATGTAAAATATATGAACACATACCTCAACATTTATTCCAATTTCCAACATCATAATTTTAATTTGTTTGATTCATCAGGAAAATTCCTTTATGAATGTCTCAGATTTTCTGTCTGGGCCATATTTCATTATAAGCATTAGCAAGGGAATTGGCTTCTTAGCACCAATGAGTCCACTGGCTAAAAGGCTTTTGTTTCTCGGCTTCATACCTACTCAGGTCCCTGGTCAAAGCCTCCAGCAGTGGTGGTTGAGACATTTTTGTCAGTGAAACAGAATAAACAATGCAGAAGTAATCTGTATTAGTTAAGGGCCGACTTGTGTTAGGCAAAGGAAGGAAGGGAGAAGGAAGAGGGAAGGGGGAAAGGGAAAGAGGGAGGGAGGGAAGTATGAAAAAGAGGTACCATTCACGATAGCCATGAAACTCACAAAATACCTAGAATTCACCATGAAGGAAGTCTTCTAAAAAACAAAAGTATAAACTTTATGGAAGGACAGAAACGAGGACCTAAACGTATTACGTTTCCTAAAGGGATGATTGTCTAAAGGCGTATATTCCCACCAGATTAATATGTAAAATTAATATAATCTTAGGCAAAACCCCAATGAAAATAATTGTAGATGTTTAAAATACACAAAACCAGTGTGGTGATTCCTTAAAAATTTAAACATAGAATTACCACATGACCCACAGATTCTATTTCTGGGTACGTACTCACACAGGGACATAAACGTACTTGCACATTGGTGTTCATAGCAGCGTTATTCACAATAACCGAAAGATGGAAACAAACGCAAGCACCCATCAAGAGATGAATGCATAAACGAAAGGTAGGCTACACATACAAAACCATGTTACTCAGCTTTAAAAATGAAGAAAATTTGGGTGCCCGACTGGCTCAGTCGGTAGAGCGTGCAACTTTTGATCTTGGGGTTGTAAGTTCAAGCCCCACTTTGGGTGTAGAGATGACTTAAAAATAAAATCTTAAAAAAATAAAAATAAAAACGAATGAAATTCTAATACATGCTACAACATAGATGAACCTTGAGGACATTATGCTAAGTGAAATAAGCCAGACATAAAAAGACAAATATGCTCCCACTTATATGAGGTACTTAGAAGAGGCAAATTCAGAGACAGAAAGTAGAATGGTGGTTGCCAGGGNATCTTGGGGTTGTAAGTTCAAGCCCCACTTTGGGTGTAGAGATGACTTAAAAATAAAATCTTAAAAAAATAAAAATAAAAACGAATGAAATTCTAATACATGCTACAACATAGATGAACCTTGAGGACATTATGCTAAGTGAAATAAGCCAGACATAAAAAGACAAATATGCTCCCACAGGGGGAGGGGGGAGGAGGGGTGCGGGGGTTGAGTTACTGCATAATGGGGACAGAGTTTCAGTTTGGGATGACAAAAAAGTTCTCAACCATGGATAGTACTGATGGCTGGCCACCAATGTGACTGTACTTAATGGTACTGACTTGTATACTTAAAAATGGTTAAAATAGTGAAATGTCTTAGGTATATTTTACCACAGTTAAAAATAAAAAACTAAAAAACGATAAAAATACACAAAACCAAAGGGTAAACTGCTTATAGATACATGCACACACATAAACCAACTTTTAGACCAATTTCAGTATTCCCTCCAATTTTGGTAAAAGTCTGTGTGTCTGTAAATGTCCTGTAAAAGATCTGAAAGGAAAGATATCTTATTATCAATAGCTATCTTTAAGTCAGGGAATGGGATTGGTGAGAGGAGCTAAAGGGAGAATGCCAAAATCAAAAATCCATGTTGTCACCTGTGCTTCCGACCAACCAGCCATAGATCTGAGGTTCCGACAAACTCTGTCCTGGGTTTGTTTACTTTGCTAGAACAGCTCACAGAACTCAAGAGAAACGTGCTACTCACTAGATCACCAGTTTATTATGAAAGCATGTAACGCAGGAACAGCCAGATGGAAGAGACGGACAGAGTAAGGTATGGAGAAAGTGGGAGGAGCCTCCAGGCCCTCTCCAGGTGGGCCGCTCTCCCCAAATTTCCATGCGTTCACCAACCCAGAAGCTCTCCCAATCTTGTCTTCAGTTCGTAGGCACGGTTGCTTAAATCATTGGCGGTTGGTGGTTATTTCAACCTCCAATCCCTCTCCTCTCCCAGAGGTGGGAGTGTGGGGGTGGGGGAAAGTTGAAAATTCCAACCTTCTAATCACAAGGTTGTTGCCCCTGGCAAACAACCGTTCTCTTTGGGATATCTAGGGCATTCCAAAAGTCACCTTAGTAACAGAAACTCAGGTGTGCCTGAAAGGCGCTTGTTACATGAATAACAAAAGACGCCCATTTCACCTTCATTATTCTTATTATTTAGGGAAATTCCGGGGTTTTAAGAGCTTTGTGCCAGAAACAGGGATAAAGACCAAACATACCTTTCTTCATATAAATCACAATATCCCAGTAAGTTTGACGTTTTCCTAATAAAAGTTTTTTTTACGGAAAAAGTCTAAATATAAAAAACAAAACTGTGACATACTGGAAGTAAATAAAAGACAATATTGGCTCAAATTTTGGTGTTGGTAAATCTTCCTAAGGAAGACAAAAACCCAGACGCTTCAAAAAAAGAATTTACAGATTAAACAACATAACAATTTAAAATTTGGGGTGCCTGGGTGGCTCAGTCAGTTGGGTGTCTGCCTTTGGCTCAGGTCATGATCCTGGGGTCCTGGGATCGGATCGAGTCCCAGATAGGGCTCCCTGCACAGTGGGGAGCCTGCTTCTCCCTCTCCCTCTGTCCCTCTTTCCACTCATTCATTCTCTCTCTCTCTCTCTCTCTCTCTCTCTTGCAAATAAATAAAATCTTCTAAAAAATAAAATTTTCATATGGCAAAAGACACAAACAAAATTTAAAAAACAAGAACAACGGATTAGGAGACAATATGTTTAACATATACAACAGAGAAAGGATTAAAAGCCTTACTATTTTAAGAGTTCTTGTAGATTGTTAATAAAAGAGTAAGAAAAATTGATGAGTGATATTAACTAGTAATTCAGAAATAAAGATATATAAATGATCAATGCATCTATAAAATTGATGCTCTAATTTGGTAATAACCAATGAAATAAAAATTACAAGAACAGCAAGGTGTCCTGTTTTCCGCATTAAATTAGTGAAAATGAGAAAGACCCATATACAAGATTGAAGAATGTACGGAGATACACGCTCTCATACAACATTGGTAGGATGCAAATTGATATGCGCTTTTTGGTGGGCAATTTGGCAGTGATAATTCATATATAAAGTGTATATACCCTTTGCCCCGGCAATTTAACATCTAAGAATTTATCATACTGAATCATATAAATCCACAAAATTGTATGTACAAGGATTTTCACTGCACCGCTGTTGGTAACACAAATAGAATAGAAAATAATAGAAAATAATTGAAAAAGTTCATAGGGCAGGAAAAATAATTTTCCCTCTACCCTTCCAGGTTCTTGGCTGAGACCCCTCTATAATAAAAAGCCAGCATAATAGAAGAAAATTAATTTAATTACATATGTACATACGAAAGCCCCACAAAGATATGAGACTCAAAGAAGTGACCAAAGCAGGAAGCTTTTAGGTCTCTTATACAAAGCAACAATAAATTTGTGAAGAATTGGTAAGACAAAGGGGGTTAGGCTAGGGGTAGTAAAATGGTGAAGGAGAACAAGGTTTGTTTGTACAGCCTCCTTGGCCCTAAATTCCCTGTCTCCAGTGATAAGGATGCCTTCTGCCTTCCTGTTACAGGAAGGGTACCTTTCACATGGGAGATTTATCTCCTGCTTTCAGGGAACAAAGGAGAGTTAGAGTGTTCTCGCGCTGGCTGCTTCTCAAGTACCTTTAACTCAGAATAACACGGGGGCCAAGGGCATCTTGATTATTGTAAATAAAACGTACTTAAGAAACAGCTAAAGCCAAAAGAACACTCTGTACCCTCCTCCCCATCCCCCAAACCCGCCCTTGTCTACAGAAAGCAAGAAATAAATGTCCCGCGTGAAAGATGCCCTCCCTGTACCAGGAGGTAAAGAGACATCCTCGTCACCAGAGATAGGAAATTTCGAGCCCAGAAGGCTGTATAAATAACTCTAGTTACTTTTTACTAATTGACTACCAAAGCCCAAATTCTATTTAGAATTCCTTATGAATTTAAGCTCCGAAAGTTCAGTTTTCATGTCCTGTCAATTCCTCAAATATTTATTGTTTCTTTATCTAAAAGAAATAAAAACTGCCTGCCTTGGCCATTGTTTTAGGCCTGAATTTCATTATTGGGCCTCCGTGCATATGCAATGAAACTGGTTCTTTTCTCCTGTTAATCTCAGGTCAACTTAATTCTTAAAGCAGCTGGAAAACCTTGAAGGGTAGAAGGAAAACTTCTTCCTCCCCAATATAACTGACATACCAAAGTGGCATTTGGGGTTGACATATTCTGAACCCCTACACATCTCAAATATCAATCAAGGTGGTAACGGTTAAATAATAGATGGTATATCCATACTATGGAGCACCATACAGCCTTTAAAAAAAATGAGGTCAACATGAAAAGCTCTCCAAGATATATTACCAAGTGAAAAAAATTGCGGTCGAATATGTAGAGTGTAATTATATAAATACGGTACTCCTTAATTTCCCCAGCATTACTTCTTTATTATCCGTCTTTAAACAAATAAATCTTTGCTGCTACAACTCATTCTAGAGAATCATGGAGGATGCTTCAAAACAACTCAACCTGGAGCGTGCAGCGTTGAACTGCCCACACGAGAAGTGTCTCTCTCAGAAATCAATGCCTGAAAATTGAAGTCTACCAGAGAGATTTCTGACTTGAAATATTTTTGTTTTTTCTGAACACACCATCTTAACCCATATGCCTGTCTTTCTTGCGCAGCATTCCCATAGGCCCACTGACATATTGTTTCATCTCTCCTGCCTTATTTTCTGTGGTAACAGAGCAATTTCAGGTATGTTGCAAGGCCTGTGTTTTACTTTAGACCATCTTAAATATTCTTTTTCACTTTGGTAAAGATGTGTGTGTGTGTGTGTGTGTGTGTGTATGTGTGAGTGACAGAAAATTCTGACTCAAAATCTTACACAATAAGAGAGTTCACTATCCTACATAACAAGAAGTCTAGAGGTAGGCAGGTTCTGGGGCTGGTTGATAAAGAATCCTGACAGCACCATCAAAGACCCAAGTTCTTTCCACCTCACCACTCTGCCATCTTCAGGATGTTGGCTTTGCCCTCAGGTTGCCTTCCCCCATGGCTGCAAGATGGCTGCCGAGATCTGGGTATTACAGTCAGAAATGATTATTCTGAGGAAGAAAAGGGGGTTGCTAGTACCACTGTCTCTTTCTTTAGAGCCAAGAAACCTTTCCCAGAAACCCCCAGGAGACTTCCCTCACACATCATTTGCCAGAGTTTGGTAAGTTGCCCGTGCCTAAATCCGTCCTTGGCAAGAGGAGTGGTTTAGATTTCTCAGAATCCATTCACCTTGCCACTCCAGAAACTGAGAATGGCAGCATATGAAGCATATGATTGTGTGGAGAGCCGTGAGTACCTGGACATCTAGGCTCCTGTTGAGAAGTAGCCAGGAGGGAATGGAGGCAGGATAGGAGCCCCACACTGTCTGCTACAAAGTGCTGAGGCCTCTCAATCTCATCCTGGTCCAAACTGTCCTCCTCGCTGACCTTTCAGGCAGAATCTGATCTTCGTTGTGTGTTTCTTGTTTCAAGGAATGGTACCTTTAGCTACCCAGTTGCCCAAGTCTGAAAACAGCAAGTCATCATCATTGTGCTGTTCCTTTTCCCCTCCCGTCTTAATGTGTTAGGAAATCTTGTCAATTATACCTTCTTCTTTTTTTTAGAGAGAGAGAGAGAGAGAGAGAGCGAGTATGAGTGGGGGAGGGGCAGAGAGAGAGGGAGAAGCAGACTGCCCGCTGAGCAGGGAACCTGATGTGGGGCTTCATCCCAGGACCCTGAAACCATGACCCCAGCAGAAGGCAGATGCTTAACTGACGGAGCCTCCCAGGCGCCCCTCAATTATACCTTCTAAATCTCTTTTCATTTTGTTTCTTCTTCTTTATCTTGCAGCTGCCACTTTTTGCCCCATTCCATATTATCACTCACAAAAACTATTTTACTAGTCTCTTTAAAAAATATATAGTTTTTCTTTTTTTTTTTTTTAAAGATTTTATTTATTTATTTGACAGAGAGAGAGACAGCCAGCCAGCGAGAAAGGGAACACAAGCAGGGGGAGTGGGAGAGAGAGAAGCAGGCTCCCAGTGGAGGAGCCTGATGTGGGGCTCGATCCCATAACGCCGGGATCACGCCCTGAGCTGAAGGCAGATGCTTAAGCGCTGTGCCACCCAGGCGCCCCTCTTTTTTTTTTTAAAGATTTATTTATTTATTTATTTGACAGAGAGAGAGAGAGACAGCCAGAGAAAGAGGGAACACAAGCAGGGGGAGTGGGAGAGGAAGAAGCAGGCTCCCAGCCGAGGAGCCCAATGCGGGGCTCGATCTCAGGACCTCGGGATCACGCCATGAGCTGAAGGCAGACGCTTACCGACTGGGCCACCCAGGCACCCCTAAAAATATATAGTTTTTCTAATTATAAACCTATTACACACTTATTATATAAATTTCAGGGAAATTCAGAAAATAAAAAGCATCTGTAGTAACATTGCTCAGAGGTAATGACTGTGGACCTTTTTGTGTATATCTTTCTTTACTTTTCTCTGTTCACAAATTTACCTACACAGATAAATAGGTATTACTTTGTTTTATAAATTGAGATCACACTGTTTTATAGTATTTTTGTTATTAATGAAAGAATATGAAATTTCTCCATATCAATAAATATTCTTCTAGGTTATCATTTTATGAGCTGTATTATATTTTACCTTATGGAGGCTTCCCAATCTAGTTAAACAAATCCTTACTGCTAGATTAGGTTTCCTCCAGTTTTTATATTGTACGTAATTCTTACAATGAACATATTGGTAGGTAAATCTCTGCACACATTTGTGAAGATTTCCTTAGAATAAATAAATAAATTACCAGCAGGGAAATTGCTAGTTCAAAGCACATGCGTATTTTCCCCCCATTCATTTTTATTATGAAATATTTCAGGCAATCCCAAAGTCTGCTGGATGTGATGATAAATACCTAGGTACCCAGGATCCAGTTTGTCAGACTTTAACATGTTGCCATATTTGCTTCAGATCTATTTTCTTAACAAAACAAAATATTAAGACATATTGAAATGCCTTATCTAGCCCTCCCAGATCCTATTCTTTCCCTGAAGGAATCACTATCATCAATTTGTTATTTCTTTTTTTTTTTTTAAGATTTTATTTATTTATTTGACAGAGAGAGAGACAGCCAGCGAGAAAGGGAACACAAGCAGGGGGAGTGGGAGAGGAAGAAGCAGGCTCATAGCGGAGGAGCCCGATGTGGGGCTCGATCCCAGGACCCCGGGATCACGCCCTGAGCCGAAGGCAGGCGCTTAACGACTGAGCCACCCAGGCGCCCCTCAATTTGGTATTTCTGAGTCCCATACAGGTTTTCACTTTTACTGTGTGTATATATACATATTATATGCATATGCATATGTACATAAAGGTATATACATGCATAAACTGTACATGGCACTGTTCTACTTGTTTCTGAACTGCATTTTGCACATTTTCTCCTGCAACTTGCTCTTGTTGTACAGCATTATACGTTTGAGACTTATCCGGGTTTACACACGTAGCTCGAGTTCATTTGTTTTTGTGGCTGTTTGTATGGTGTTCATTATACGCCATGCCATCAGATTTTCATTTTCTTGGTAGACATTATGTCTCCATTTTTCCACTATTAGAAGCAAATTGCAATCAATACCATTGTAAATATCTTCTGGTGTAGGTGAGCCAGAGTTTCTACCTGGGGTGGAGTTGCTGGGGCACAGGGTGTGTGCTTCCTTTACTGGGTATTGCCAAATTGGTCTCCAGGGTGGTCATACCCCCTTCCCTGCCCCCAGCACGGGGAAAGTTTTCACTGCTCTCCATCTTCACCGCCATGCGGCTTGGCCAGTGTTGCTCTCCCTCAGCTCCAGCCCCAGAAATGTAGGAGAGTGCCCATTTCTCTGAATCTTGTCACCATGGGGTATTTTCCGTTTTTCATCTTTGCGAATTTTATAGGCCGCAAAAAGAAGTTAGCTGCTGATGACGTTAAAACACATGTTGACGGTACCTGGGTGGCTCAGTCGGTTAAGAGTCTGCCTTTGGCTCAGGTCATGATCCCAGGGTCCTGAGATTCAGTCCCGCAGGGATCAATTCCCTGCTCAGCAGAGAGTCTGCTTCTCCCTCTCCCTCTGCTCCCCCCCGCACACGTGTGCTCTCTCACTCTCTCTCAAATAAATAAATAAAATCTTTAAAATATATATATTTTTATTCTTTTTTCCCCCTAATTATGAAAAGAACACAGATTATTTAGGAAACTCGAAGAATACAGACAAGCTAAAAAAAGAAAAAAATAATCACACCTCCGCCACTCAAATATAATACTAAAGAATATCTGATGTTTATTGAATTCTTACTATATACCCAGGATTGCTTCAGACACCTAATATTTCCACAAATAGAATTCATAAACGGTATTCAATATACATATGCTTCATCTACATGATATGTATATATTTCACCTTTATGAAAAAGTACCCAGTTTTTTAGAAACTGGATTTTTTTTCACCTAATGAATAAGTCATAATCATTTTCTCCTATTACCTGTATTCTGGGCTGGAGGGCGTTCAAGACTTCCATATTCATATCCATCATATCCCCTAACCGTCCTGAAACCAAGGACCAGACTGAGCTCAGCAGCTAGTACCAGGATGCTGCCTGACTGCTGGCTGAAGACGGCAGTGCCAATGACTCATTTGCACCTGGAAATGGAATTAACACAGAATAACTCTGTGCTGGGGACTCAGGGAGGCCAACTCCCACCTCTGCCTGAGGGCCTGCTGCTGGGGACTGCCCATACTACCTGTCCATCAGACAACACAGCCTGCAGCTCCTTTTAGCTACTAGCTCTCCCCTGTGCTCATCCCACACTCCTTTAGCTCTTCTCACCACCACCACCCTTCAGTGTAAACATATGACCTCCATTCCCCACCTCTTGCCTTCACTGTCCGCCCTCGAAAACACCAAGCTCTGCTGACACAGATTGAGAGGAAGTTCCATATTCCGTTCTCTTCTGTGGCCTGGCCCCTGTGTACGCTTGAGGAGATGAGCTGTATTTGGATTTGATCCAGCTTCCATGTCAGAAGAGAGTCGGCAATAAATGCGCCATTGTTCACCTAAGACTATTGGAATAGCTCTCACTCCCTCAAGCGCTGCCTTGCTCCCTACCGAACAGCCCCCTCCACAAATCCATCTCTGTTGCCGGCTCCTCCAGCCATTCCACCTGCCACTTCTGCCTCACTCTGTATGTTCTAGTAATTCTGAGGTGTTGTTCTCTCTCCTCCTGACATCATTTCATACCTTTGTGCCTTTGTATATACTTCCCTTTCTGTCTAGAATGGTGCCCCCCCCCGCTGCCCCGCCTTCTTGTCTGCTTGGAAAAACGTGTGTTTATCCTTCCAGGTCTATTGTAAAGATATTCCCACAAACACAGAGTACCACCCGTTGGTTTGCCAACTAGTTCCCATATACGCAGGGCTGGGAGAGACCAAAGAAAGAGGCAGATCGTTCCAGATTAGTAGGGGGCAGCTTTAATAAACAAGGAAACTTAATAAAGTTTATCTAGGGTGGCTGCAAGATGAGTAGGTCCCCGCACCTACCCAGCAGAGTCTTAAAAGTTTATATAAAGGTCTTAACTGGGTACAGCAGTGGATACTGTCTGATGATCTCAACACATTACTATCTCAAGGCTATGTCCTCGGGGCAGTTTCTGGTTCAGGGAAGGCAAGCAGAGTGCACATTTCAAGGACAGGGAAAGAAGTGAGGAGCCTCTGAAGACGCCCAGGTCCAGCCTGTAGGTCAACCAGCAGTTATGTACTCTTGATGACTTCCTGCAACATGACCCTACATATTCCTTACTAATTAGAAGGAGTGAAAGTTACTTTTGAACAATGTAGAAAGCTAGCTAATGTCACCGGAACCAGGTGGTCAAAATTATCATCATCAACGGGACAAACAGTTATCCCATGTCCCTGCTGCCGTGGACCGAGAATGACACATTCTTTGTGCCAAAACCATTTCACCTGAATCTAATCAGAATGATCAAACAGGTCCAAATTGGAAGACGTTCTGCAAAACTGGCCTGGACTCTTCAAAAATGTCAGTGTCAGGAAAGACAGAACCAAGCCAAAGCAAACCAAAGGCTCAGAAACTGTTTCAAATGAAAAGTGGCTGAAGAAGCAGGACAGGGGAATGCAGTGTGTGATCCTTGATTCCATCCCAGATCCATGGGGGAAAAAAAAACCAGTTACAAATACCATGATTGGGAGGATCGGTGGATTTTTGGTATGTATTATATATTAGATAATAATGTTAGGCCAATGTTAAATTTCCTGAGTATGGCCATTGTATTGTGGTTACGTAAGAGAATGTATTTGCCCTTAAGAGATACATGCTGAACAGCTAAAGTGTTGCTCGCTGTATCTGTAGTTAACAATCCATGGTTCAGCAAAAAGAAACAAGGAACAAATAAATATGTGTGTTGGTATATCTAAATAGAGAGAAAAAAATGTAGGTTTGAAATTTTGCAACACAAAAACTTGGACAGAATAAACAATAAATAATAAAAACCAACAAATGAACAAAAGGCTTTGCTCCAGATCACGCTTTCTGTGAAGCTTTTCATGACATCCCCCTACAGCCTCCTGCCCCCAAACACACACACATAAAACAATGAATCCCCCTTTCTTCTGGACTCTTTTATGATTATGCATCTCTCTGACCAAACTCTAAGCTCATTGATAGTTGGGCCTGTGTGTGTTGTGTTGACAGGAGCAAGAAAGGTTTATATGGGTGAAAATGCCTGGCACACAATATATAGTCTTAATAAAAATTTGGTGAATAAATGAATGAATGATATTCGAAAGGCAGGCTTAGGTCAGATTGGAAAGGGCCTTGACTACCGAATTGTGAAATCTGAACGGTAACTAGCTCTTGACGTCCAGGGTCTTTTCCCAGTGGCAGGAAGAGATTGTGTCCTTGGGAAGCCCCTTATATATTCCCTTCTCTAAATAATGAGGAAAAGTTGGGGTGCCTGGATGGCTCAGTTGCTGGAACATGCGACTCTTGATCTCGGGGTCATGAGTTCAAGCCCCACGTTAGGTATAGAGATTACTTAAAAATAAAATCTTTAAAAAAAAAATAAGGAAAAGTAGAGACAAATGGGAGTCTGAAGGGGACCTGTTTCCAAACTCAGGAAAAGAAAACATCAGCTCCTCACCTGCCTAGCAAAAGCCCCATAATGGAGTTTTAAGATATCCAACACCCCTCAGAAAGAAAGGGCATCACAGAATATGGGTTGAAAGAATAAATAAATGAATCTATTTAACACGAGTCATGCATGTCTTTGAGAATAGTGCATGAAATTACTTCGGTTAATTTTACTACATTTTTAAAGTTTAAGACTCCTACCCATATGAAATAACTAGACTCTAATATTACTCTTTAGGGGTTCCACATCATTCCATAGATTTACAAAGCTCCTCATGATGCCATATCTTAAATGTTAGGCTAAACCCGTTTCAATAATTTTAGCCCAATGAAGCTATCCCTGATAGGCCATTTTTATGTTCACTTGATGTCTGTGTTCTGTTTTCTTCCAGATAGATTTGTGGAGGTTGACAATTTAAGTGATGCAAAATAATCGGATTATGCCAATCAAGAAAATTAAAGTGTGTTGTCTTTCGAGGTTATCATTCCCCTGACCATTTATAAACAGGCTGACATTTAGTTTGTCCTTGCTCACAGTCGCAGCACACCACGAAAATCGTAGCTGAGAGGAAACGCAAATCTCAGGTAGCATTTTAAATACCTATATTTGGCCCAATTATGAGGTAGCGTAGAGTTGGCCCAGAATTTTTAACATTACCAGGGAGAGACCAGTGGCAATCAAAATGACTTGCCCTTTACAAAAGCACGTGGGCATTCTTCTTGAAGAAAGCAGACAAGATAATCTGAGCTGTTGTCTCCCAGGTGATGAAAAGTGGAATCAGGTGACAAATCGTTTGGGCCATGTGCACACATGGATGGTGACACAGCTCAATTAGTCAAGAAGGTCCACTGCAGGCCGACTTGATGATAGCTAAAGGGCTATTTATGAGTGAGCAATGTTCTTATAACCAGTTCTGACGTGTTTCGTAAGGAGCAGAATTCTATGGCTACAATCGACAAAGAAGTATCAGGGCAGCCCACCCAGCCCAGCCAAACCTATATCTCCCTCCGGTTGTATAGAGATTAGCATATCACAGGAGCCAAGTGCTGTTCCCCAGCTTAAAATATGTTATTGCTACTTCGTAGAAAAAGTCTGTGCCCTCTTCTTGGACACTAAGAAAATAGAAGCATTCATAGATAGTGTGATCCAACAGTTGAAGCATGTACCAGGTATCTTGTAATAGAACGTTTTACAACGTCAAGCAGATAAGAATTAGGGCTTGGAAAGTGAAGGACTATGAAGAGAGATAAAAAGGGATCTGGGGTTTCTCTAAGGACCCAGCCTGGTGGCCAAATCCTCCCTGGGGCCAGTTGCTATTTCCATGGAAACCAGTGGGTGGGCCGGGCAAAAGGGGATTGTGACGCCCGAGGGCGGGGAGGGGGTGGTGACCAGGGACTGGTCTTCTGTACCCCAGACCCACGACTGAGGCTTCACAGCGCTGCTGCTTCCTCACCTCGCCCGCGGGAGTGGTGCCCGGAACCCTTCCGGAGAAAGATCACCGGCCACCGGCTTGATGTCGACACCTCCGTATCCCCTCCCGGCTCAGGCTGTCTGGCAGCCCTCGGTCCATGGCCTCTCCCAGATAACCAGCAGCCTGTACATCAGCAACGGCGTGGCGGCCAACAACAAACTCATGCTGTCCAGCAACCACATCACCATGGTCATCAATGTGTCGGTGGAAGTGGTCAACACGTTCTATGAAGATATCCAATACATACAGGTGCCGGTGGCTGATGCTCCAAGCTCGCGTCTCTATGACTTCTTTGATCCGATTGCTGACCACATCCACAGCGTGGGGCTGAAGCAGGGCCGCACGCTGCTGCACTGCGCCGCCGGGGTGAGCCGCTCCGCCGCGCTCTGCCTGGCCTACCTCATGAAGTACCACGCCATGTCCCTGCTGGATGCCCACACGTGGACCAAGTCGTGCCGCCCCATCATCCGGCCCAACAATGGCTTTTGGGAACAACTTATCCACTACGAGTTCAAGCTGTTCAGTAAGAACACGGTGCACATGATCAACTCCCCGGTGGGCGTGATCCCTGACATCTACGAGAAAGAGGTCCGTGTGATGATGCAGATGTGAACCATGACCATCTGCTGACGATCCGAACACCAGCACTGACCTCGAACGTTGAACTTCCTTTGGTAAAGCAAACGACATGATGATGCCTTTGAGAAGGGCGAGCAAAAAGGGAGGCCTGTTGGGAGTTTCTAGCTTAGTAACCTTTATCTTTAAAGAATAAAATGCATTCGCTGTAACCCGGTGACAGTGTCTCTTCTCCTATGAGCGGCAGGTCATGGCTGCAGAGGCGCGGCGGGAGAGAAGGGTGGGGAAGGTGGTGCCCACCTTGGATGGACCTGTATCCTGGGCCCCCCCGCCCTAGGCTGAATAACCCAGGAGTGAGTCCCCCCAGGATCCCACTGGGTTCTTCCCAACCCAAAGTCAGAGCCTTAGACCGCCTGCACTGCTCACAGTAAGTGCCAGCCTCTGCTAAGCGGCCTTCACTGGGGTGCTCTGGGAGCCCTGGGGGAGCCTCAGACCCCCCTGCCCCCACCTTGAACCGCAGTGGCCCAACTCTGGTTTTCTAGATTGGATTTACATAGAAAAGACTGTTCAAAAAAACCATTCCGCTCTATAAAATTAAAATGATTGTTTTCGAGTGCCGTACTACTGTATGGTGAGGTCTCAAGGCGCCCTTGGCGTCCTCCACCAGCCTTTGTGAAAAGGGGAATCAATCCCCTTCTCCGGGGCACATGCCGAGAGAGAAAACAGGCCTGACACCAGGCCTCAAGGGTTCCTCTCGTGGGGTCTTGACTTGGAAGGCTGGCGCTGCCGGCCAGGACACAGCCCTGTCCCTTCTGACACCTCCTCCCATTGTGACCTGGGACACCTCAAAGCCTCTGTTTCCTCACCAGCCAGGGCAGTGACAGCCCGACTCTCGCAGGGATGTTGGGGGGTTAAGATTCCTCAGAGCGAGCCCCAGTGCATGAATGGTTTAATGCTTCGAGTAGAGGGCAGCTTCTGTTATTGATGATACTCGCTGGCCCTGCTGGCTGGAGGGCAGCACATTCGTCCTCACAGTGGCACTTCCCCCACCCGCACGTAGCGTCTTTGCTGTCTACCAAGTGCTTTTCCAAAAAATCATCCTGTCCCTAAAAACAAATGGTTTCAGGTTCTTTCCACCCTACCTCTGAGGAGACATAGATTTAGAGCCTTCTCGGAGTTCCTGTTGCTTCACTGTGTTTAATCCACGTGCAAACAAGGAACAAGAAGTTCAATTTCAGCACCTTCCCCTCCAAGGCCTTGGTTAGAATTGCTGACCACGAGAGCCAGCGTCCCAGGATCCACCGAGATCCGTGGGGGGAACTTGCCAAAGGGTCAGATGAGTGAAGCCCAGAACAGGTCCTGGAATCCAGGAGTGTACAGACTCCCCAGGTACGGGGCTCTGGCTTGGGAGCGTCTCTTCTAATCCAGAGGATTTTAGACAGAATATAGAAAACAACAGCACAACCGTTCCCGTTGACCGATGTGAGTGGGTCCGGAGCCGGGAGGCTTTCAAAAGCTGGTTCTCTCCAAACCTATCCCCACCCTCACTACCACAAACGGAGTGCCCAGGCTCACAGTTTGGGGGGGGAGAGGGGTGCTGTGAAAACCACTGCTCGAGATGGCTTCCCTCTGTAAAGGGAGGAACAGGCTCACAGAGCATAAGGGCTGGTGGGGCAGTGCCTTCACAAAGAGGCCTTTCTGGCAAGAAACCCAGACGGGAAATTTCTTTTAAAGTATTTTTAAAAAGATATTTATTTGGGCGTGTGTGTGTGTGTGTGTGTGTGTGTGTGTGTGTGTGTGTGTATTTTTTCTTTTTTTTTAATACCCAAATTAACAGACCATAAAATTAACTCGCTTCAGACATACAGCCCTATGCGTGTTTAGCCATACATAGATTCATGTAACCACAGCCACAATGAGGACACAGAGCAGTTCTGTGACTCCAGAAATTTCCCTCATGCTTCCCCTTTGCAGTCAAACTCTGGCCCCACCCCAACCCTGGCAGACGCTGAGCTGTTCTCTGTCCTTGTAGACTTGCTTTTAACAGAATGTTACATAAATGGAATCATACAGGATGTAACTTCCGGAGACTGGCTGCTTTCACTCAGCGTCATGCCTCTGTGATTCACTCGTGTTGTATTCTAGTGTCTCACCCATTGAAGGCTATTTGGGTTTGTATTTGTTTCCTAGGGGCTGCCCGGGCTGCCGTAGCAAAACACCAAAACCTGGGTGGCTGGAAACAACAGCCCTGAATTGTCTCACAGTCCTGGAGGCCAGAAGTCCTAAATTAGTCTCAGCAGGGCCATGATCCCTTGGAAACCTGTAGGGGAAAATCCTTCCCTTCCTCTTGCCAGTTTCTGGTGGTTGCTGGCAATCCTTGGCATTCCATGGCCTGTAAATGCATCACGGTGGGCACGTGGCTGGTCTTCACATCCATCTTCCCTCTGGTACCTCTGTGCCCAAATTTCCCTCTTCTTATAAGGACCCCAGTCATATTCGGGGGGTTCACTCTACTCCAGTACGATTGCATCTTAACAAATTATATCTGCAACCACCCTGTTTCCAAAGAAGGTCACATTCTGAGGTTCTGGAGGTTAGGACTTCAACAGACTTTGGCGGGGGGGGGGACTATTCAGTTCATATCAGGGTTGTTGCCAGTTTTTTGGCAAGTATGCCTAAAGTGCTGTCACACACACAGACAGACACAGAAGAGGAAAAGGATCAGGTCCCCTGGAAAAAAGAACTGTAGCTGTTTAAAAGTAGGATGTGTGTTATAGTGAAAATAATAATCAGCATCATTTATTAGGAAGCTATTCCACGCCAAGTGCAGGACCAGGCATTTACATTGTCTCTAGTCCTTACACCAGCCCTTCGAGGTGGGTGTCACCTGCAACATACTGATGAGAAAACAGATTCCAGGTTAGGGAATTTGCCTAAGAGAGCACACAACCCGGGAGTGAAGTGATATTCAAACTGGGCTCTGTTTCCCTGCATTTCTTTGGAGACAAAGCTAAGTAGATTGAAAGAAGAAAAGTTTTGATTCGTGCCCTTGATTCCCAAATAGCATACATATAAATCACCCAGGGACTTCGAATTATACAGATCCTGGGGCCTCATCACCACAGATTTAGGGTCAGAAGGCAACAGGTAAGGTCCAGGAAGCTGCATTTTTTTTTTTTTTAAGTAGGCTCCATGCCTAGCCTGGAGCCCAACGTAGGACTTGAACTCACGACCCTGAGGTCAAGACCTGAGCTGAGATCAAAAGTCAAAGGCTTAACTGACTGAGCCACCCAGCCCCCCCCAGGAAACTGCATTTTTAACAAGCATCTCAGACTACTCTAATGAAGGCAAAGAAACATTCACCAAGTAGTTGTAAATACTAGGGTATTCTGTATCTTCTCTTTGTCCTTCTTTTTTGAATTATCTATTTACATGCATAGTTTTCTTTTTTCTTTTTTTAAAGATTTTATTTATTTATTTATTTGACAGAGAGATAGCCAGCGAGAGAGGGAACATAGCAGGGGAATGGGAGAGGAAGAAGCAGGCTCCCAGCGGAGGAGCCTGATGTGGGGCTCGATCCCAGAACACTGGGATCACGCCCTGAGCCGAAGGCAGACGCTTAACGACTGCGCTACCCAGGCGCCCCACATGTGCATAGTTTTCTATCCGAGTGTAAATTTTTGATTTTTTTTTCAGTTGTGAGAACCGGAATATAGAACAAGAATATTCAACTTTTCTTGTCAAATATGTTGCATGTATCATGTGCCGTTTGTTTATGGTGCTTATTTGGGATTCAAAAGTTTAAATTTGTATGTAGTTAAATCCACAAGTCTTTAACTGAATGGCTTTGCTTTTTTTTTTTTTTAAGATTTATTTATTTACTTGAGAGAGAGAGTGTGGGGGAGGGACAGAGGAAGAGGGGGAGAGAGAATCCTCAAGCAGACTCCCCCCCCCCACCCCGCAAGCTTGGAGCCCGATCCCAGGACCTTGAGATCATGACCTGAGCCGAAATCAAAAGTCAGCTGCCCAACCAACTGAGCTGTTCAGGCGCCCCTGAATGGCTTTTGCTTCTGAATAATACTTTAAAGGTTTCCTCCACGGCATAACCATAAAAATGTTAACTATTATTTTCTCCTGATTTTTTTCCCACTTTTAAACCTTATCCCCCATTTTTTTTTTAATTTGAAAATTTTCCAACACCCGGAAAGTTGAAAGAATAAGATAATGAACATCCACATTTGCTCCACTTAGGTTAGTCCATCGTTAGCCTTTTGTCATACTTGCTTTCTCTCTTTTTCAATATAATACTTTTTTTTGGTACCTACCTGAAAGGAAGTTGCAGATATCCTGATATTTAACCCTTAAATATTTCAAAATACATCATCTAAGGACAAGGCCATCCTCCTACGTATTCACAATGTCATCATCAAATCTAAGCCAATTAATTAATAATAATTCCCTAATACTCAGTTCATATTTAAATTTTCCTACTTAAACACCACATGTCTTTTATAGCTATTTTTTTTCTTTCCCAAACAGGATCCAATCTGGGTTACACATTGTATTTTATTATTGTCTTTCTTTTAATCTATGACAGTGTGCCGGCTCTTTTTTCTCCCCCTGACATGGCCCTTTTGATGAATCAAGAACAATTCCATGTATCATGTCCAGCACTCTGACTTTGTCCAATTATTTCCTCATCTACTGTTTAACACATTCCTTTATCACTCTCATCTTCTTTAAACTTGAAGTTAGGTCTAGAGCTTTGATTAGGTTTGGGTTGAATATTTTTTGCTACAACACTTCAGAAGTGATGTCATGTTGCATCACATCAGGAGACACAAATGTCTCTTTGTCCCATTAGCAGTGATGCTAAGTTTGATCATCACTTAGTTAAGGTGGTGACCACCAGATACCTGCCTTTAAAACTAGTGAGTCATCTGTGGGGTGATAACTTTCCCACCATGTGAATATACTGTTTCTTTCATCCCATGATATTAACATCCATTAAGGATCCTTGCCTCAAACACAGGAGGACATGTAACTCTTACATCTATCCCAAACTAATTTTGGTATGTGGTCTAAGTTGGAGTTATTTAGTTTTTTAAAATAATTGTGAGATATTACAAAACTCCCATAAATATTTGTGTCTGCTTCTGTTCCTTCTGGTTTGTTACCTTGTCTCTTCTCCTGTGTCAGTTTCACATTCTTTAAAATTGATGCAGCTTCAGAACAGGCAGTAACGTTTGGTAGGACAATGACGTCTCTCCCTAGTCCCGCTTTTATACTCCTTCAAAGGCTTTTTTGTTGTTCTTAGAGTCTTTCTTTTTGTGTTCTGGATGAACCATTTTAATAGTTAGGACAGGCTTTTAAATTTTTTCCATTAGGATTTTGATTGGAACTACTGTTTTCTTGTCTCTTTAGCCAAGGGTGAATCAGAAAAACAGAACCCACAATAGTTATTTTGCCAGAGAAAATCTAATATAATGAGCAATTTAACCAGGTACTGGAGAATTGAAAAGGCAAAAATAGAACACACATTGTATGTTTCCACATATATAAACACTTAAATAAAAGATCATCTACTCAGAATGTCTAATCAGTAAAGTATTAACCAGATTTTTGGAGTTTGTGTATCTTAATTCCAAAGTCTCATAATGTTAGAAAATTGTAATGCAGTGTATAAACATACACACACATGTGCACATACCCACTCATTCAATTCTTTGCAATTCATTTTTTTAAACCGGTTTTTGCCTGCTAAAACATTTAGCAACATATCTGTTATGTTACCAATGAGACCTTTGTGACATCACATGATTACCTATTTTGATCTACACTGTTAGGGTAAAGAGATAAAGATATGCAATAAGAGGGTTTTGTTTACCTGTGGGCATTTGAGAGCCCATCTCCAGCTACTTCAGTGTCTCCTTCTCATACATTTTCACTATTCCCTGGTTAATGAGATACAGGCAGGTCGGAGGTGACCTCTTGATCACCTTTGGGAAAGGCCTGATAAGGGGAGAAGAGGCGGTGAAAACAGGAATTTTATGGTAATCTTTTGGTGCCTGAGCCAGACTCCCAGCCAGGTCCTCCCCATCCAGAGAGATAGATCAAGGTCTCGGTCACATAATTGTGTTCACAAAGTATATTTAAGAAGACATTCTGAAATAGGGCTCAATAGTGTTGTATCTGGACTCACAATTGGCTAACTCTGTGGTGAGGGAATAAACAAATGAGCCTGGGATTTGACAAAGTGAGAAGGCCTCTGTGATAATTTTGATTGAACTCTGGAGACTCCAAGCTTAGGCAGGACTGGGACCTGTGCTGGGGACGGCGTTTGCATTCATGTCTAGCTTTATTGTATTGGGTCAAAGAATATGGCCTGTGTAATTTTTGCTTTACAGAATTGAGATTTTCTCATTAGCTGTCTTTTGAAAAGTGAAACAGGCATTATCTACTGGTAGGATTCCAAGTTTTCTGATATTTTCTTATGTTTTAATATCTGAGTAGGTAATGTACTTGTGATTCTGCATTCAAATGGTACAGAAGGGGACATAGAGTGAACTGTCTTCTCATCTCTGTCCTCTAGCCAACCAGTTTCTCTCCCCAGAGGCAGTCAGTAATACTAGTTTCTCCTGTATTTTTCTTTCTTTCTTTCTTTCTTTCTTTCTTTCTTTCTTTCTTTCTTTCTTTCTTTCTTTCGTAGGCTCCACGCCCAGCATAGAGCCCAATGCATGGCTTGAAGTCATGACCCTGAGATTAAGACTGAGCTGACATCAGGTGCTTAACTGACTGAGCCACCCAGGTGCCCCTCTCCTGGGTCCTTCTAAGATATTACTTTATGCATCTGTAAGGAATTACATATATATTTTCCTTATTTTTCAACAAGTAGTAGCACACCCTACTCATCGTTCTCTATTTTGTCTCTTTTTGTGTAATTGTATATATTACAGATCATGCTACGTCAGTAAGAGAGAACATCCTCATTTTTTTTTTATACCTGCCTGGTGTTCTACCATATGGAAGTATCACAATTCATTGAACCCATCCCTGATTGATATGTATTTGAAGTTCTTGCCAGAATTTTGTTAGTTAAGTTTGTTAGTTAAGTTTGTTTATGTAAATTATTTTATTAATGTGCAAATATATTCATAGGGTATTATTAGCAATGGAGATCACATGTTTGTGTTTGGAGAAACCTAGTTTTCCACCTGTGTGTCTCCTTTACTACTCACACAATGTACCACATCACATAGAATACTTTGCTTCTGACACTTCTGGTCACTACGTGTGTAGAGAGTTTTCCCCACACTAAGCAATATTCCATGACACCAGGTGGGCGTCCTATAATCGAACTCCATTCCGACACCATCTACCTGGAGACAGCGTCAGATCCCACAGATTAAGAGCTCAGTCCCACAAGCCTGCCCCCCCCATACACACATGCCCATCCCTGGTAGTAGGTCCCCAGGTTACCCCCAGAAGTTGTGGCTACAAATCAGAGGTTTCCATGACCCCTTCCTCAGGTTCGATTCATTTGCCAGAATGACTCACAGAACTCCGAGAAGCACTTACTTACATTTATCAGTTTATGAAAGGATACAGGTGAACAATAGCCAGATGAAGAGATAGATAGGGCAAGGTCTGGAAGGGTCTCGAACACAAGAGTTTCTGTCCCTTCCGGTATGTGGATATGTTCACTGCGCTGAGCCCCATGAGACTGGGATTTTGATGGAGGCTTCCTCATCGAGGCATGATTGATCATTAACTCCATTTCCAGCCCTCTCCCTTCTCTGGAGAACTGGGGGATGGTGGGGCTGAAAATCCCAGGCTTCTAATCATGGCTTGGTCTTTCTGGTAACCAGCCCCAATCCAGGAGCTCACCCAGAGTCCTCTTTAGAAAAAAAGATGGTTCTAGTGTTCTTATCACTGAGGAATTTACAAGGGTTTGAGGAGTCCTGTGTCAAGGATGGGTCAAAGAACAAACGTTAGAACAAGAGGTGTTCCCAGTGCTCTAATCACTTAGGAAATTACAAGGGTTTTAGAAGCTCTGTTCCAGGAAGGTCAGTGAGGGGCAGAGACCAATATATATTTTCTATTATCTCACAGGGTCTAATTTCATAATTTGAAATTTTGATAAACATTGCCGGATTAATTCCTATGGATGTTAGCAGTACCTACCAGCAATATATGGAAGTGCCTATTTTCCCCACAGAATCAATAGCACAGTGTATCTTTTGTATCTTTGCCATTCTGACCAGTGAAAATGGTATCCCAGATTACTTTTAATTTGCTTGTCTCTTATGACCAAGTTCTAGCATCTTTCCATTTTTTTAAAAGCCATTTGTATTTTTCTATGAAATGGCTGCTCGTATCAATTTCTTATTACATTACTAGTCTTTTTTTAATGAATTTATAAGAACTTTATTAGAGAAATGAAGCATTTGTCAGTGATAAGACTTTCAAATATTTCCCCCAATTTTTCATTTGTCTTTTGACGTTGCTTAGAAGGGATTTGCCAGAGAGATTATTTCTGTTTAGTCAAATTTATTAGTTGTTTTTTCTTTTTTTAATGGCTTTGTGTTCTGTGTCATCCTCAGAAAGGCTTCCCACACTCTGAGAGTATACTAAAAATGTCTCCCATGACTCTTCTGGTACTTTTATGGTTTCAATTTAAACACTTAAATATTTGATCCATCTGGAATATATCCTGGTACAAAGTGTGAGGTAGAGATCCAACATTATTACTGTTTTTTTAAGATTGTGTTTATTTCTTTGACAGAGAGAGAGAGAGAGCACAAGCAGAGGGAGCAGCAGGCAGAGGGAGAAGGAAAACCAGGCTTCCCGCTGAGCAGGGAGCCTGACACGGGACTTGATCCCAGGACACTGAGATCATGATCTGAGCTGAAGGCAAACGCTTTACTCACTGAGCTGCCCAGGCGCCCCCCAAAATTACTTTATTTTTTGGATTGCTACCACCATTCTCATCTATTTCTATAATAAATAATATAAAAATATATAATATTCATATATAGTTTATAGATAATCCATACTATATTATATATTCTTAATACTACTCATATTCCTTATATTCATATTTAGTTTTTGGTCTGCTTGGTATATCCAGTGACTAAGAGATATGGTAGTCATGTATTGCTGTTTTTTTTATGTCAATTTCTCCCTATATTTCTCCAATGGTTAATTTTATGTGTCAATTTCGCTAGGCTATGGTGCACATTTGTTTGGTCAAATACTAGTCTAGATGTTGCTGTGAAGGTATTTGTGGATGTGATTAAAATTTATAGTCAGTTGACTTTAAGTGAAGCAGATAATTCTCCATGATGTGGATGGGCCTCATCCAATCAGTTGAAGGCCTGAAGCACCAAGATTGAGGCTTCCCAAAGAAGCAATTTCACCTCAAGACCACAGCATGGAGACTCCGCCTGAGTTTTCAGGCTGCTGGTCTGCCCTACAAGTCTTTGAGCAAGGCTGCGACACCAACTCTTATCTGAGTTTCTAGCCTGTTGGCCCCTCTACAGATCTACAAATCTGAGATTTGCCAGCTCCCACAATGACATGAGCCAATCCCTTAAAATAAATCTCTCAGGGCACCTGGGTGCCTCAGCTCGTTGGGTGTCTGCCTTCAGCTCAAGTCTTGATTGCAGGGTCCTGGGATCGAGTCCTGTGTCGGGCTCCTTGCTCAGTGGGGAACCTGCTTCTCTCTCTCCCTCTGCCGCTCCCCACTGCTTGTGCTCTCTCTCCTGCTCTCTCTCTCTCTCAAAACACTAAATAAAAAATCTTAAAAAAAAGAACCAAATCTCTCTCTCTCTTTAATATATATACATAAGTATATATTATATGCTATTGGTTTTGTTTCTCTGGAGAACCCTGATTAATACAATTTCTAGTAGTTTTTTTTCATACAGACAGTTCCTAACTTACAATGGTTCAACTTAGATGATTTTTGACTTTATAATGGTGCAAAAACCACACACATTCAGTAGAAACTGTGCTTTGAAGTTTGAATTTTGCTCTTTTCCTGGGCTACTGATATGTGAATACAATACTCTTTTATGATGCTGGGTAGTGGCAGTTAGCTACAGTTCCCAGTCAGCTACACAGTCACCAGGGTGAACAACTGATATACTTACAACCATTCTGCCCCCATACAACCATTCTGTTTTCCACTTTCAGTACAGTATTCAATAAATTACATGAGATAGTCAACACTTTGATATAAAATAGGCTTCAGTTAGATACTATTGTCCAATTTTCGATTTACAGTATTTTCAACTTATCATGGGTTCATTGGGAAGTAATCCCATCGTAAGACAAGGAAGATCTGTATGTTTTGTGTATTTTGATATATCTGTATATTTGGATGGTATTTGCTGGTCTGGCATTGAATGTCAATACGATGAGAATTTTTATTTGTACCCTTTAACTAATATAAAATTGACTCTCTTTGTGTAGTTAATGCTTTTTATCCTTGATGCTCTAATATGGCCAACTCCTTCCCCTCCACCACCCCCCCCTTTCTGGTCTGCATTTGTCTAATATGTCTTTGCCTATTTTTTACTTTGTAACATGAAATGTCATTTTTAGTGGTATGTGTCCTATAACTAGATTATACTAAAATTTCTTTTACTCAGCCAAGTCTTTTAACAAGGGATTTACATTTTTAAATTCTGAAATCTTTGATTTTATGCTATTTTATTCTGTGACTAATTTATTAACATTTCTCTTCCATTTTCTTTATTTTCAGTTTCATTTTTATCTTCTCCATTGTTTTTTGAAAGTATTTTATTCTACTAGTTGAAAGTGGCTACCTGGAGGAAGGGGAAATTGTACTTTTTACTACACCTTCCTATTTCCCAAATTGATATAGTAAATATATTACCTAGCACATACCTGCAGGTTTTCCGAAAGCTTTCTTTAGCTTATTTTTATTTAATTGATGAGTCCAGAATAAAATGGCATATTTTTTTAATGAAACAGCATATTTTGAATACTTTTTTTAAAGTTTATTTTATTTTTTTAGTAACCTTTACACCCCATGTGGGGCTCAAACTCACAACCCCAAGATCAAGAGTCGTAGGCTCCTCCAACTGAGCCAGCCAGGAACCCCTTGAATAACACTTTTGAGATACAAAATTAAGCACATTTTATTTTTACCTCATTACCCTTGTAACCCATGAAAATCTTAACTTGGGTTTTAGCTTTACATAGTTTTATTACTATTTTTAAAGATTTATTTATTATTTATTTTAGAGGGAGAGAGAAAAAGAGCAGGAGGAGCAGGAGAGGGAGAGAGAATCTCAAGCAGACTCCACGTGGAGCACGGAGGCTGACAGGGGGATTGATCTCATGATCCTGAGATCACAACCTGAGCTGAAACCAAGAGTTGTATGCTTAACTGACTGCCCCACCCAGGTGCCCCTACTTGTATTACTATTTTAAAAATTCAGTACCTAATTTGAGAAAAAATACTGTAATTCAGATTTAGTTTTATAATTAGATATGGTGAAATTATTTAGATGCACTTCTATTATGGCATGATAATGCTGCCCTTCATGACCTCCCCCCCTTTTTTTTTACTTCTCTTCATTGGTTGGAAAATACTGCAAACCAGTGTTTTCAAGAATGTGATGTATTTTATGATCCTTTAAAGAGCAAGGAGTGTTTCTCTAACATCTCTACTGAAAGACGACTCAGATATATATTACTTTTGGGGGGGTCAACAATTTTTCTCCCTAAAACTCTAGATATGAGAATTCAGACAGACTGATGCTTGTGTTTTTTGGGGCAATCTGATTTCATTTTCTTGCCTGAACAATTACAGACAATATTGTAGGTTAAAACTTTCGTCGTACTGTGCCAGCTGTGTGTCCCCTTTTATTGACTTTGCCTAGAACCCAGTGGGCTCTTTCAATTAACATACACTGTTCTTCAACACAGAATAGTTTCTGTTTTACTTTCTTCTTCTTATTTTTTTTTTCAAATTTATTTATTTGAGAGTGTGAGAGAGAGAGCATGAGCAGTGCTGGGGGAAGGAGCAGAGGGAGAAGGAGCCTGATGCGGGGCTTGATCCCTGGACTCCGGGATCATGACCTGAGCTGAAGGCAGACGCTTAACTTACTGAGCCACCCAGGTGCTCCTGTTTTACTTTTTTTTTAATGACATCTCTTCATTGACTTGCCTTTGTTCCTATTTTAAGAACAGAAATTATCCATATGTTGGTTCTTCATTTTCTCCATAGCTCTCATCTTCTCTCATTGTTTCCATCTCTGCTTCCACTCCATTCAATTTCTTAGCATCAGCTTTGTTCTTGACACCAAATTTGATTTTATGCCAGATAAATTTTCCTTTTTTACTGTCTTCAGTGTGTACTTTAATTTTTTTTCTGCTTTCTTAGAGTACTTGCTCATTTTTCTTACCCTGTCTTTCTTTCCATCTTATCTTATTGGATTTTCATCTCAGTCCCACCTATTCATTCCTTCTGTTTCTTTTTTCTACAGAAGCTTTAAGAATATCAACAGGTTTCTGAAATTTTCTTCTGGATCATGATGAAGAAGCATGCTCATTTCCTTTGATTCCTCTGATTTTGCTAGATGCTCTGCTCTTCTCATAGCTCTGTGCTGATTATTCTCCTTACTCTCAAATAAAACAAGGTTTTTGTAGGCTCAGTATCTGTCCACAGGTGATTGAACGGGGTTCCTCCAGATCCACCATCTGTCTATGGAAGTAGTGGTGAAATTTCCATCTCCAGTCTTTAGCTGGAGGGCACACTAATGTCCACATAGTCTAACTTCACCTTTTATGATCCCTTAAAGAGCAAGGAGTGTTTATCTGACATCTTTATTGAAAGACGACTCAGATATATATTACATTTTGGGGTCACCCATTTTTCTCTTTAAAACTCCAGATGTGAGAAATCAGACAGACTGTTTTTATCTGGGCAAGCTCATTTACTAGTGTGATATGTATCACAGTACGATTCCTAGCACAGGCTTCTCTCAGGGATTTTCAAGAAGCTGGCCTTTCTTTAAAGTTTTGGCCAGGTCTGGCTACAGAATTTGCAAGCAAGTTATATGCAAAATGAGAATGCAGGGCCTCTTGTTCAAAAATCAAGAATTTCAAGATGGTAACAGCAGGGCATTAAACCAAGCTTGAGACCCTTCTTATCACAGGGCCCTGTGTGCCTGCCTAGGTTGCACTCCCATGAAGCTGGCCATGATTATGGGGACTGCACTTCCTTAAATGTAGGTCTCCTCCCTTTTCCTCCCAATCTCTGCCCCGTTTCCTGCCCACTTGTTTTATCTATCTGCCTACATAATAGGAAATAGAGGAGTCTAGAGGATATGGAGTGGAAGTGGGGGTAGGGATTAGTATTCTGATAAGCAGCCTTCAAGGGGAGAGAAACTGCCGTCTCTTGTTGGTTTAAGCACCAAGTGTGTGAGTTGGGAGACAGATGGTGGTGGGTCATCAGGGGATAGAATGTGGGCCCTAAATAAGTGGCTTCCTACCTTTTTCAGTCACTGTCTTTGAGGAAATGAAACCCAGGTAAACCATGATTGCAATTTTCTTAATCCAGCCATTTAGGACCATCTGCCTCATAATTAACATCAATTTCACCCAGATCTAAGCCTTAGATTAGTTTTAGTCTTTGATATCGTGAAATCTTGTCTTTTTTTTTTTTAAAATGTATTTGAGGGGATTTTTGTGAGAAGTTAGGACAGGATACATTTGGGAACAAAGAGCAATGTATCATTTTGATCTAGAAGCCCCAATGGAATCAATTAGGTAGACCAGGGATTGGCAAACGTTTTCTACATAGGACCGGATAGTCCTATGCAGGTCAAGAGGCAAAATCAAAGATATTATGTAGGTACTTATATAGCAAGAGAAAAAACAAATTTCCACAAATATCATATTGATGAAATTAAAAATCTAATAGTAATAATTGAGTAGTTTTTGGTAATACAGGTCTACTAATGAGAAAAATGGGATTCTTTGTTTTGAAATATGTTTTGCTTAATTAGGGTTCAAAGTTAGTATCGCTGATCATCAAATTAGTTTGCAAATGTTCATCTGTTAATGCTGATCTGTAATGGGATTTTATGTATTTCATTTTTGAAAATGTCTTTCCCTACAGATAGGCACTGCCAAACACTGACATCAATCCATGTGCATATGATTTTAATTGAGCATGTTCATTGCATGGAAGGCATTTATAGAATTCTATTAGATTTTTCTCTTGATAGTCCCCTTTTAGTATATCATTACATTGCAGTTAATCCCTTCCAAATGATGGTTAGGTAGAAACTATTCAATTGCACTGTTAAATGAATTTTGAAACATGGAAATTTCCTTTGCACTTGCATTGAGGTCTGAAAAACTGAGGTCGCTTGGAACTGTAGCTTGAACTTGGAAAATACATATGCTGCAAATTTGTATAGGAATAGATAATTTGCTTCTTATTTTAAGTTTCGATAGCACAGAAATATAGAAAGTGGCTTGACAGTACCTGTAGTTTGGGCAATGTTATTTGTCATCAAAATGTCTTTACTGTTGTGTAAGCTTCATGTGTAAGTGTTGTTTTACCTTGAAAGTGATGAAGTTCATTGAGACCTATTAACAAGCCTCCAGCAAAAGCTAGTTTCCAAAGCCATTCATAGGTTGATAATAGGGGTTGAGGGCTGTTCTTCTCATTCAAAAATTCTCAATTTTGGTCTTGAGCTCCGAAGAATCACAGTAGAACTCTGCCACTAAGACATCGAATTGCTCTGTGGTAGGGCAAGTCAGGATATTCAGTTTTTACTTCTGATAAAAAATCACAGAACTGATGATGGTTAAGTCCATGAATGTGAATGAAGTTACCGGGGATGCTACTGGTTTAATAACACATGCTAAATTCAAATATAACTACAAAGTAATTACTGATGAGTAATACAACGAAGAGCCATAGGGTTTAAACACCTTACATTTTCACCAACTTTGTAATTTGTTCAAATAAGCATTTTTCTACTTCACACTTACTTTTGCTACTACCAGTTGTAACACATCTTAGCAGGTTCCACTTCATGTTGTAGGGCATCAGTGCTTTTTCAGCTTCCTTGAAAGCTGAGACCAATGTTTCAGTCACTTCAAACAGGGCATTGACTCCTCAAGTAAATAACAACTGAGTGGAATCCATATTCTCTGTTAACTCATGCAGAGCCAAGGAAAACCACTCAGGTAATTGCCTTGTTTTTTAGTTGACTATTGATGTTGCTCCCAATGTCCCCAACTCTTTAAGCAACAGTTCTAAGCTGAAAGGTTAATAGCCTTAAATCTATTTTCTCTGAGCACATTACTTTGGCTGGTGCAATCAAACACATTTTAATCAAACAGCTTTCTTTGTTTGGCTAAGAAACGAGCCACTCAGAAAATGACTTTGGTTGCAGTCTTCTTTTCATTTTTTTCTTTTGGTGAAGGAATTCTGCTGTGATGAAATAGTCTGTTTTAAATTCTCTAATTGTTCCCATTGTTGCTTTCCTATCAATTGGGAATATTGTGATGAGTGTAGCCTAATAACGTTAACATATATAACAAATGCTTTGCCATCAAATTTATAACAAAACCATCCACGTTCTACTGTGCCTTAAAAGCATGAAATTTGAAGTCCATTTTTCTCTTTTTTCTTGTTTTAATATGATAGATGTGTACTGATAATAAAAAAAATGTAATGGTGTTATACGTGTGGCATTTGAAACACTGCCAAGCTATAACAGCATTACTGTGATTTGTAGGGCACTAAGCAGCAGTGGGAAGTGATGAGACTACCATATACGTTTTCTGTGGCAACTATCTATGTGTTGCTTTGTGAATGTAGCCATAGATAATACATAAATAAGTGAGCATGACTGTGTTCTAATAAAACTTTATTTATGGACAGCCAAATTTGAATTTCATATTTCAATGTATGATGAAATGGATGTACAAATACAGGTGGCAGGCTGGTTTTGGCTTGTAGGTTATAGTTTTCTGACCCCTAGTCTAGCAAAAGGGCTAGACCAGTTGGCTAGCCAATATTTATCGAGGTTGGTGCTAACTGCTCAGCCCAGGTGAAAGGAAATCTTCTGTTTAATGCAGCAGCACTAACACCAATAGCAACTCTACAGTTGTTATTTCTGTGCCTAAAATCACTATAACCATCGGTATGATTCTTTCTAATTTTCCAACTTCAACTCCCAGTTCTTTCCTTACCTTTTTGGTCAAAGCCATATTCAACTTCTTGAAGTTACCAAGACCCTCACAGTCTTAGGCTTCGGTGCTTTTGCAGATACATTGCTGCCTCTGCCTGGAACATACACACCTCTACACCCACCCCCTAGTTTCTAGTGACCCATCTTCTATTTGCTAGGAGCTTTATTTGGCCCTTCTAAGCTCATAAAGATCTTCTTCCATGAGCCTCCACAGAAATTTGGGCACAGCTTATAGCACTCATCACTGTGCATTACAGTATAGAATTTATTTATACAATTCTCCAAGTAAGAGCTCAGGACAGGGACCATGTCAATTCGGGAAAATTTCAGCCATTATTTCTTTGCATAGTTTTTGGGCCCTGACCTTTTCCTCCTCTCCTTCTGGGACTCTAACGACACAAGTGTTAGATCTTTTGCTACAGTCCTGCAGATCCCTGAGGCTCTGTTTATTATTTTTTTCTGTCTATTTTCTCTCTGTTGTTCAGATTGGGTAATTTCTATTGTTCTATCTTGAAGTTCACTGATTCTTTTCTCTATTCCTTCCATTCTGATGTTGAGCCCACACATTAGGTTTTTATTTTGGCTACTATATTTTTCAGTTCTAAAATTTCCATTTAGTTCTTCTTCGTATCTTGTTTCTTTGCTGAAACTTCCTATTTCTCTGCTGTGATTTTCTAGTTTTTCATTTGTTTCAAGTGGCTTCATAATTGCTCATTGAAACATTTTCATGATGCTTGCTTTAAAAATCCTTGTCAGATAATTTGAACATCTGATTTGCCTCATTGTTCACATCTGTTGATTGTATTTTCTAATTAGGCTCCGATTATTCTGGTTCTTGGTATGAAGGATTTTTGATTGAAACCTGGACATTTTTGGTATTATGAGACTCTAGATCTCATTGAAATCTTCTGTTTTAGCGGCCTTTTGTGGCATCATTCTGGTCGGGGAAGGGAAAGCACTGCCTTATTACTTTCAGGTAGGGGTGGAAGAACTCCAAGTTCCCTTCTCAACCTTGGTTGACTGGTGGAAGGGGAGGGTCTTCTTGTTACTGCTGGGTATGGATGGGAGTTCTGGCTCCCTGGTAGTCCTCCATTGATATCACCCTGGCTGGGAGGTATGGGAGTGCCTCATTAGTGCTCCCCACATTGGTTCCACTGACACCATGGGAGTGGTGGCCTGGTTACTATTGGGCACTATGCCTCTTCTCACACCAACTCAGCAGGGAGGGGTAGTGATCCCTCATTTCTGCTGGATTGGGGTAGAAGTCCAGCCTCCCCAGTGCGGTGGTGGTGGTGATTTGAGGTGTCTCTTTACAGCCTGGTGGGGGTAGAAATCTAGGTTCCTGGTGGGGGTGGGCGGTCTCCACTTCATTTAGAAATCCCAAAACTATTTTGACAACTGAAGTTTTTGTAATAACTGAAAGTCTGTCTGTACTTGGCTCCCTATCTCCACTCAACCCTTACTCTGTATTTATTTTTGTCATCATTGTGTTTGGATGTCAGTTGGGTAATCTTTAGGACACTGGTGAGTAAGGGAAGAGCCGGTAAATTTTTTTGATATAAAAAAAAATATGGTTCTAATTATAAGACTAGCTAAATCATGACTCTGTTGTGTGACTTTTTATCTGTAAGGGTTACATGACACTAACATTATGAATGAACCACATATTCCTAAATGCTTCAGGTTAAGCATTTAGTTGTTTGAAAGGAAGTTAAAATTTGTTTTCCTATAATTGAATGGGCTTCTTCTGATAGTAATTGATGGTACTTACGTAAATATTAATTACAAATTATACACTAATTAGTCCATAATCGGACTCAGCATGACACAAATTTATATGATTTTAAAATGTTGATTTATTTATGCATATATTAATCATATTAACTTGGTAAATTCAAATTATTCTTCCCTGCTCCTAGTGTATTAAGTTAGAATTATAAAATAAGAATCAGTAGTGATATGAGGTTTAATTTTAGAATAAAGGGGAGATCTAGTAATTTTGGGATTATATGCCTTAAGTAAAAAGTGGATTAGAACTATGTGTTGGGTTTATAGAAAGGTTGGGGAGGGATAAAGAGGCAGTGATTGGTAGAGCGGTGATCAATACATTTAGAACCCAGAATGTGAAAGCAAGAAAGGATTTTAGAAATTCCAACCTTCCTTCCTTTCTTTCCTTCCTTCCTTTCTTCCTTCCTTCTTTTCTTTGAGGTCTTTGAATGTGTATTATGTATCTGGCACTTCACCTACCTTATGGCATTTAATAATCAAAATAATATTGTAAAGTGGATATATTTTCTTTTTCACAGATGAGGGCACTGAAGCTCAAACTAGACTAACTTGTGTAAGGTCACCCAGCCATCAAGTCGTAGAGTTAGTATTCGAACCTAGAGCTATATGATTTCACAATTACGCTCTGGCTCAACCCCTCTGCCTTCCATTTGGGTTTTCAGACTCATTTTGCATAGAAATAATCACACAATCATTTATCTCATCATTTCTCTCTCCAGTGATTACCTAAACCTTGGAGGCTT
Organism: Ailuropoda melanoleuca; assembly: GCF_002007445.2. Lineage (NCBI taxonomy): Eukaryota > Metazoa > Chordata > Mammalia > Carnivora > Ursidae > Ailuropoda > Ailuropoda melanoleuca. The sequence goes on from NC_048238.1 coordinate 38,326,330, forward strand.
CCTAGCTATTGCATGTACATTTATTTGACAAATTATAAACTACTTGAGATCTAAAAAATTACATAGCGATATAAAGATTGATGTTACTGTATGAAAGTTGTTTCATGCTTCATAATGGAGGATAGATATCTGTAGTTGGACTAGACACGTAGTTTCCAGCTTAGAGGATAAGTAATTTTCCCAAGGTCACACAGCCTGTGCCGTAAGGATTTGAATTTAGGTTTACCTGACTCCAGCACCACCCATTGCATCCACTCAATGCAATTCTGCTATTATCTAGTAATGATTATGTGGTGGGAAAGGTTTTGAGGGATTTGGGGTGGGTAGCCTTATAATTCTTAAGGGCTTTGAGTCAAGAACCGCCAACTCCAGGAAGATGGCCAAATGCTGGCTGAATTTTATCTGTGCTTCTGCAAGTCTAAGTGTGTGTGTGGAGAGGGAAGATCTAGGTGTCAAAATCTCCCAGGCTTTGAAGGTCGTGTTTGTGACAAAGTTAACAATGCATGTGTTAATTTAGCTGTAGAAAACATTCGGCTCTCTATTCTCATTCAAATAAAAATGGAATACCATAAAGAATGGAAGAGGTGTTTCAGAGAAAGTAATTAAACATGAAATATAATCTATATGAAACTAGTTTGCTAGTCTAGTTACTGGTCTCAGGGGAACAATTTAAAACGGTGTCTGTGTGCAAAATCAGTTGGGATTTCTATAGCTTCTCACTGAATACTGCCAGGATTACTGAGTCAGCACTGAATTATCTTCCTTATATTGTGAAATCCAGTTAAACGTATCTTGTCTATTGGTTATGTTATTAAAAAATAGACAAGAGTCCATATTTATAGAGGAAATCTTGTCATCGTTTATGTCCATTAATTGATACTTTCCTATCTCTGAAGACTGGAGGTGTGCCTTGTAACAGATCTATTACATGAGACATACCTTACTAAATCTGTCTCTTGCAAAGAGTAATGGACTGAAGGCATATTTTCTTTTTCTCCCAATTACACTTCGGATTGAAAACCAGACTAGTGACTTTTATTTACATCTAAGACATGGTCAGAACAAGAAAGTGTTATTGTTGTCTAAGGCATTTTGTGGGGGTTAGAAAAGGCTTTTCTGGGCTGCAAGCTGGATGAGGATCTTAACTATGTCTTCCCTTAGGCCTGTCCACAAGTAGCCCCAACTTCTTTCATGAAGGACCCCCTGAGATCAGCAACACAAACCTAAACCAACATTCTGGACATCTGCTTAACAATTGTCGTTATTTTCTTACAATATCATAACGAACTACCGATAAAACGCAGGTAGCACAAAAATTTGGCCCCGAAGTGCCGCCAACAGACCTTCGGCGGTGGGGAGCCCTGATCGGCGAGCCAGACCCCGTGGGCGACTCTTCATTCCCTCTGGCCGGGGGTCAGGAGGCCTTTCCCCCTTCACTTTGCGCGAGTGAGGGGATCCGGCAAGGGAACGCAGGCCTGGCTTAGGGCGGCGCCCGAGCCGTCCGGCTGGGGCCATCAGCCGCTCCCGGAGCGCGCTCCTCGCGGAGGCCATTATTTCCAGCGGTGCCAAAAGTGTGCGCCGTCTTCGGAGGGCGGAGGTCAGGGGCCCTGTGCCGCCTCCCGGCGACGCGACCCTTGCCAGGCCCCGTGAGGCCCGGGACCCCCGGAGCGCGGGACAGCCGGGGCCGTGCTCTAGGCCCACCACCGAGCTTTCTGGCAGGCAAAAGCCGTCCATGGCGCCCTCGCTCACTGCTCACGCCCGCCACGGGCGGTGCCGGACCTCGCCCTTCCCCACCGCTCCCCTCCCCCCACGCACCTCCCCCCCTCC